>NW_027422171.1:0-254979 GCF_037893015.1 Macrotis lagotis | reverse complement strand
ACGGCACGGCAAGGGGAAACAAGGCTAAGGCACGAAAACGCAAGGCTAGGCAAAGCACGGCAAGGCAAGGAAAGGGTAACGCAAGGCAAGGCACGGTGAGGCATGGCAAGGCTAATGCACGACAACGCACGGCTAGGCAAAGCAAGGCAAGGGAAGGAGAGGGTAACGCAAGGCCAGGCACGGTCAGTCGAGGGAAGGCTAATGCACGACAACGCAAGGCTTAGCAGTGCACGGCTAGGCAAGGAAAGCGTAACAGAAGGAAAGGAAGGCAAGGCAAAGCAATGCAAGTCAAGTGAAACAAAAGGCACGGCACGGCAAGGGGAAAGAAGGCTAAGGCACGACAACGCAAGCTAGGCAATGCACGGCAAGGCAAGGAAAGTGTAACGCAAGGCAAGGCACGGTCAGTCGAGGCAAGGCTAATGCACGACAACGCAAGGCTTGGCAGTGCACGGCTAGGGAAGGAAAGCGTAACAGAAGGAAAGGAAGGCAAGGCAAAGCAATGCAAGGCAAGTGAAACAAAAGGCACGGCACGGTAAGGGGAAAAAAGGGTAAGGCACGACAACGCAAGCTAGGCAATGCACGGCAAGGCAAGGAAAGGGTAACGCAAGGCAAGGCACGGTCAGACAAGGCAAGGCTAATGCACGACAACGGAAGGCTAGGCAATGCACGGTAAGGCAAGGAAAGAGGAACGGAAGGCAAGGAATGCAAGGGAAACAAGGCAAGGCAAGAGTAACGGAAGGAACGGCACGGCAAGGGGAAGCAAGGCTAAGGCACGACAACGCAAGGCTAGGCAATGCACGGCAAGGCAAGGAAAGGGTAACGCAAGGCAAGGCACGGTGAGGCAAGGCAAGGCTAAGGCACGAAAACGGAAGGCTAGGCAATGCACGGAAGGCAAGCAAAGAGTAACGGAAGGCAAGGAAGGCAAGGGAAAGCAAGGCAAGGCAAGGGTAAGGGAAGGAACGGCACGGCAAGGGGAAACAAGGCTAAGGAACGACAACGCAAGCTAGGCAATGCACGGCAAGGCAAGGAAAGGGTAACGCAAGGCAAGGCACGGTCAGTCGAGGCAGGGCTAATGCACGACAACGCAAGGCTTGGCAGTGCAAGGCTAGGCAAGGAAAGAGTAACAGAAGGAAAGGAAGGCAAGGCAAAGCAATGCAAGGCAAGTGAAACAAAAGGCACGGCACGGCAAGGAGAAACAAGGGTAAGGCACGACAACGCAAGCTAGGCAATGCACGGCAAGGCAAGGAAAGGGTAACGTAAGGCAAGGCACGGTGAGGCAAGGCAAGGCTAATGCACAACAACGCACGGCTAGGCAATGGACGGCAAGGCAAGGAAAGGGTAACGCAAGGCAAGGCACGGTCAGTCGAGGCAAGGCTAATGCACGACAACGCAAGGCTTGGCAGTGCAAGGCTAGTCAAGGAAAGAGTAACGGAATGTAAGGAATGCAAGGGAAAGCAAGGCAAGGCAAGAGTAACGGAAGGAACGGCACGGCAAGGGGAAACAAGGCTAAGGCACGACAACGCAAGCTAGGCAATGCACGGCAAGGCAAGGAAAGTGTAACGCAAGGCAAGGCACGGTCAGTCGAGGCAAGGCTAATGCACGACAACGCAAGGCTTGGCAGTGCACGGCTAGGGAAGGAAAGCGTAACAGAAGGAAAGGAAGGCAAGGCAAAGCAATGCAAGGCAAGTGAAACAAAAGGCACGGCACGGCAAGGGGAAACAAGGGTAAGGCACGACAACGCAAGCTAGGCAATGCACGGCAAGGCAAGGAAAGGGTAACGCAAGGCAAGGCACGGTCAGGCGAGGCAAGGCTACGGCACGACAACGCAAGGCTAGGCAATGCACGGATGGCAAGGAAAGAGTAACGGAAGGCAAGGAAGGCAAGGGAAAACAAGGCAAGTCAAGAGTAAGGGAAGGAACGGCACGGCAAGGGGAAACAAGGCTAAGGCACGACAACGCAAGCTAGGCAATGCACGGCAAGGCAAGGAAAGGGTAACGCAAGGCAAGGCACGGTCAGGCAAGGCAAGGCTAATGCACGACAACGCAAGGCTAGGCAGTGCACGGCTAGGCAAGGAAAGAGTAACGGAAGGAATGTAAGGCAAGGCAAAGCAAGGCAAGGCAAGTGTAACAAAAGGCACGGCACGGCAAGGGGAAACAAGGCTATGGCACGACAACACAAGCTAGGCAATGCACGGCAAGGCAAGGAAAGGGTAACGCAAGGCAAGGCAGGGTCAGGCGAGACAAGGCTAAGGCACAACAACGCAAGGCTAGGCAATGCACGGCAAGTCAAGGAAAGGGTAACGCAAGGCAAGGCACGGTGAGGAAAGGCAAGGCTAATGCACAACAACGCACGTCTAGGCAATGCACGGTAAGGCAAGGAAAGAGTAACGGAATGTAAGGAATGCAAGGGAAAGCAAGGCAAGGCAAGAGTAACGGAAGGAACGGCACGGCAAGGGGAAACAAGGCTAAGGCACGACAACGCAAGGCTAGGCAAAGCACGGCAAAGCAAGGAAAGTGTAACGCAAGGCAAGGCACGGTGAGGCAAGGCAAGGCTAATGCACGACAACGCACGGCTAGGCAAAGCAAGGCAAGGGAAGGAGAGGGTAACGCAAGGCAAGGCACGGTGAGGAAAGGCAAGGCTAAGGCACGATAACGGAAGGCTAGGCAATGCACGTAAGGTAAGCAAAGAGTAACGGAAGGCAAGGAAGGCAAGGGAAAGCAAGGCAAGTTAAGAGTAAGGGAAGGAACGGCACGGCAAGGGGAAGCAAAGCTAAGGCACGACAACGCAAGGCTAGGCAATGTACGGCAAGGCAAGGAAAGGGTAACGCAAGGCAAGGCACTGTCAGCCGAGGCAAGGCTAATGCACGACAACGCAAGGCTAGGCAGTGCACGGCTAGGCAAGGAAAGAGTAACGGAAGGATAGGAAGGCAAGGAAAAGCAAGGCAAGGCAAGTGTAACAAACGGCACGGCACGGCAAGGACAAACAAGGGTAAGGCACGACAACGCAAGCTAGGCAATGCACGGCAAGGCAAGGAAAGGGTAACGTAAGGCAAGGCACGGTGAGGCAAGGCAAGGCTAATGCACAACAACGCAGGGCTAGGCAATGGACGGCAAGGCAAGGAAAGGGTAACGCAAGGGAAGTCACGGTCAGGCGAGTCAAGGCTACGGCACGAGAACGCAAGGCTAGGCAATGAACGGATGGTAAGCAAAGAGTAACGGAAGGCAAGGAAGGCAAGGGAAAGCAAGGCAAGTCAAGAGTAAGGGAAGGAACGGCACGGCAAGGGGAAACAAGGCTAAGGCACGACAACGCAAGCTGGGCAAAGCACGGCAAGGCAAGGAAAGGGTAACGAAAGGCAAGGCACGGTGAGGCAAGACAAGGCTAAGGCACGAAAACGCAAGTCTAGGCAGTGCACGGAAGGCAAGCAAAGAGAAACGGAAGGCAAGGAAGGCAAGGGAAAGCAAGGCAAGGCAAGGGTAAGGGAAGGAACGGCACGGCAAGGGGAAACAAGGCTAAGGCATGACAACGCAAGCTAGGCAATGCACGGCAAGGCAAGGAAAGGGTAACGCAAGGCAAGGCACGGTCAGGCAAGGCAAGGCTAATGCACGACAACGCAAGGCTAGGCAATGCACGGCAAGGCAAGGAAAGGGTAACGCAAGGCAAGGCTCTGTCAGGCGAGGCAAGGCTAAGGCACGACAACGCAAGGCTAGGCAATGCACGGAAGGTAAGCAAAGAGTATCGGAAGGCAAGGAAGGCAAGGGAAAGCAAGGCAAGTTAAGGGTAAGGTAAGGAACGGCACTGCAAGGGGAAACAAGGCTAAGGCACGACAACGCAAGCTAGGCAATGCACGGCAAGGCAAGGAAAGGGTAACGCAAGGCAAGGCACGGTCAGGAAATGCAAGGCTAATGCACGACAACGGAAGGCTAGGCAATGCACGGCAAGGCAAGGAAAGAGTAACGGAATGTAAGGAATGCAAGGGAAAGCAAGGCAAGGCAAGAGTAACGGAAGGAACGGCACGGCAAGGGGAAACAAGGCTAAGGCACGACAACGCAAGGCTAGGCAAAGCACGGCAAGGCAAGGAAAGGGTAACGCAAGGCAAGGCACGGTGAGGCAAGGCAAGGCTAATGCACGACAACGCACGGCTAGGCAAAGCAAGGCAAGGCAAGGAGAGGGTAACGCAAGGCCAGGCACGGTCAGTCGAGGAAGGCTAATGCACGACAACGCAAGGCTTGGCAGTGCACGGCTAGGCAAGGAAAGCGTAACAGAAGGAAAGGAAGGCAAGGCAAAGCAATGCAAGGCAAGTGAAACAAAAGGCACGGCACGGCAAGGGGAAACAAGGCTAAGGCACGACAACGCAAGCTAGGCAATGCACGGCAAGGCAAGGAAAGGGTAACGCAAGGCAAAGCACGGTCAGTCAAGGCAAGGCTAATGCACGACATCGCAAGGCTTGGCAGTGCACGGCTAGGCAAGGAAAGCGTAACAGAAGGAAAGGAAGGCAAGGCAAAGCAATGCAAGGCAAGTGAAACAAAAGGCACGGCACGGCAAGGGGAAAAAAGGGTAAGGCACGACAACGCAAGCTAGGCAAAGCACGGCAAGGCAAGGAAAGGGTAACGCAAGGCAAGGCACGGTGAGGCAAGGCAAGGCTAATGCACGACAACGCACGGCTAGGCAAAGCAAGGCAAGGGAAGGAGAGGGTAACGCAAGGCCAGGCACGGTCAGTCGAGGGAAGGCTAATGCACGACAACGCAAGGCTTAGCAGTGCACGGCTAGGCAAGGAAAGCGTAACAGAAGGAAAGGAAGGCAAGGCAAAGCAATGCAAGTCAAGTGAAACAAAAGGCACGGCACGGCAAGGGGAAACAAGGCTAAGGCACGACAACGCAAGCTAGGCAATGCACGGCAAGGCAAGGAAATTGTAACGCAAGGCAAGGCACGGTCAGTCGAGGCAAGGCTAATGCACGACAACGCAAGGCTTGGCAGTGCACGGCTAGGGAAGGAAAGCGTAACAGAAGGAAAGGAAGGCAAGGCAAAGCAATGCAAGGCAAGTGAAACAAAAGGCACGGCACGGTAAGGGGAAAAAAGGGTAAGGCACGACAACGCAAGCTAGGCAATGCACGGCAAGGCAAGGAAAGGGTAACGCAAGGCAAGGCACGGTCAGACAAGGCAAGGCTAATGCACGACAACGGAAGCCTAGGCAATGCACGGTAAGGCAAGGAAAGAGTAACGGAAGGCAAGGAATGCAAGGGAAACAAGGCAAGGCAAGAGTAACGGAAGGAACGGCACGGCAAGGGGAAGCAAAGCTAAGGCACGACAACGCAAGGCTAGGCAATGCACGGCAAGGCAAGGAAAGGGTAACGCAAGGCAAGGCACTGTCAGGCGAGGCAAGGCTAATGCACGACAACGCAAGGCTAGGCAGTGCACGGCTAGGCAAGGAAAGAGTAACGGAAGGATAGGAAGGCAAGGCAAAGCAAGGCAAGGCAAGTGTAACAAACGGCACGGCACGGCAAGGGGAAACAAGGCTAAGGCACGACAACGCAAGCTAGGCAATGCACGGCAAGGCAAGGAAAGGGTAACGCAAGGCAAGGCACGGTCAGTCGAGGCAAGGATAATGCACGACAACGCAAGGCTTGGCAGTGCAAGGCTAGGCAAGGAAAGAGTAACAGAAGGAAAGGAAGGCAAGGCAAAGCAATGCAAGGCAAGTGAAACAAAAGGCACGGCACGGCAAGGACAAACAAGGGTAAGGCACGACAACGCAAGCTAGGCAATGCACGGCAAGGCAAGGAAAGGGTAACGTAAGGCAAGGCACGGTGAGGCAAGGCAAGGCTAATGCACAATGAAGGCACGGCTAGGCAATGGACGGCAAGGCAAGGAAAGGGTAACGCAAGGGAAGTCACGGTCAGGCGAGTCAAGGCTACGGCACGACAACGCAAGGCTAGGCAATGAACGGATGGTAAGCAAAGAGTAACGGAAGGCAAGGAAGGCAAGGGAAAGCAAGGCAAGTCAAGAGTAAGGGAAGGAACGGCACGGCAAGGGGAAACAAGGCTAAGGCACGACAACGCAAGCTGGGCAAAGCACGGCAAGGCAAGGAAAGGGTAACCCAAGGCAAGGCACGGTCAGGCAAGGCAAGGCTAATGCACGACAACGCAAGGCTAGGCAGTGCACGGCTAGGCAAGGAACGAGTAACGGAAGGAATGGAAGGCAAGGCAAAGCAAGGCAAGGCAAGTGTAACAAAAGGCACGGCACGGCAAGGGGAAACAAGGCTAAGGCACGACAACGCAAGCTAGGCAATGCACGGCAAGGCAAGGAAAGGGTAACGCAAGGCAAGGCAGGGTCAGGCGAGACAAGGCTAAGGAACGACAACGCAAGGCTAGGCAATGCACGGCAAGGCAAGGAAAGGGTAACGCAAGGGAAGGCACGGTGAGGAAAGGCAAGGCTAATGCACAACAACGCACGTCTTGGCAATGCACGGCAAGGCAAGGAAAGGGTAACGCAAGGGAAGTCACGGTCAGGCGAGGCAAGGCTAAGGCACGACAACGCAAGGCTAGGCAATGCACGGCAAGGGAAGGAAACAGTAACGGAATGTAAGGAATGCAAGGGAAAGCAAGGCAAGGCAAGAGTAACAGAAGGAACGGCACGGCAAGGGGAAACAAGGCTAAGGCACGACAACGCAAGCTAGGCAATGCACGGCAAGGCAAGGAAAGGGTAACGCAAGGCAAGGCACGGTCAGGAAATGCAAGGCTAATGCACGACAACGGAAGGCTAGGCAATGCACGGCAAGGCAAGGAAAGAGTAACGGAATGTAAGGAATGCAAGGGAAAGCAAGGCAAGGCAAGAGTAACGGAAGGAACGGCACGGCAAGGGGAAACAAGGCTAAGGCACGACAACGCAAGGCTAGGCAAAGCACGGCAAGGCAAGGAAAGGGTAACGCAAGGCAAGGCACGGTGAGGCATGGCAAGGCTAATGCACGACAACGCACGGCTAGGCAAAGCAAGGCAAGGCAAGGAAAGGGTAACGCAAGGCAAGGCACGGTCAGTCGAGGCAAGGCTAATGCACGACAACGCAAGGCTTGGCAGTGCAAGGCTAGTCAAGGAAAGAGTAACGGAATGTAAGGAATGCAAGGGAAAGCAAGGCAAGGCAAGAGTAACGGAAGGAACGGCACGGCAAGGGGAAACAAGGCTAAGGCACGACAACGCAAGCTAGGCAATGCACGGCAAGGCCAGGAAAGTGTAACGCAAGGCAAGGCACGGTCAGTCGAGGCAAGGCTAATGCACGACAACGCAAGGCTTGGCAGTGCACGGCTAGGGAAGGAAAGCGTAACAGAAGGAAAGGAAGGCAAGGCAAAGCAATGCAAGGCAAGTGAAACAAAAGGGACGGCACGGCAAGGGGAAACAAGGGTAAGGCACGACAACGCAAGCTAGGCAATGCACGGCAAGGCAAGGAAAGGGTAACGTAAGGGAAGGCACGGTGAGGCAAGGCAAGGCTAATGCACAACAACGCACGGCTAGGCAATGGACGGCAAGGCAAGGAAAGGGTAACGCAAGGGAAGTCACGGTCAGGCGAGGCATGGCTACGGCACGACAACGCAAGGCTAGGCAATGCACGGATGGTAAGCAAAGAGCAACGGAAGGCAAGGAAGGCAAGGGAAAACAAGGCAAGTCAAGAGTAAGGGAAGGAACGGCACGGCAAGGGGAAACAAGGCTAAGGTACGACAACGCAAGCTGGGCAAAGCACGGCAAGGCAAGGAAAGGGTAACGCAAGGCAAGGCACGGTCAGGCAAGGCAAGGCTAATGCACGACAACGCAAGGCTAGGCAGTGCACGGCTAGGCAAGGAACGAGTAACGGAAGGAATGGAAGGCAAGGCAAAGCAAGGCAAGGCAAGTGTAACAAAAGGCACGGCACGGCAAGGGGAAACAAGGCTAAGGCACGACAACACAAGCTAGGCAATGCACGGCAAGGCAAGGAAAGGGTAACGCAAGGCAAGGCAGGGTCAGGCGAGACAAGGCTAAGGCACGACAACGCAAGGCTAGGCAATGCACGGCAAGTCAAGGAAAGGGTAACGCAAGGCAAGGCACGGTGAGGAAAGGCAAGGCTAATGCAAAACAACGCACGTCTAGGCAATGCACGGTAAGGCAAGGAAAGAGTAACGGAATGTAAGGAATGCAAGGGAAAGCAAGGCAAGGCAAGAGTAACGGAAGGAACGGCACGGCAAGGGGAAACAAGGCTAAGGCACGACAACGCAAGGCTAGGCAAAGCACGGCAAAGCAAGGAAAGGGTAACGCAAGGCAAGGCACGGTGAGGCAAGGCAAGGCTAATGCACGACAACGCACGGCTAGGCAAAGCAAGGCAAGGGAAGGAGAGGGTAACGCAAGGCAAGGCACGGTCAAGCGAGGCAAGGCTAAGGCACGATAACGGAAGGCTAGGCAATGCACGTAAGGTAAGCAAAGAGTAACGGAAGGCAAGGAAGGCAAGGGAAAGCAAGGCAAGTTAAGAGTAAGGGAAGGAACGGCACGGCAAGGGGAAACAAGGCTAAGGCACGAAAACGCAAGCTAGGCAAAGCACGGCAAGGCAAGGAAAGGGTAACGCAAGGCAAGGCACGGTGAGGGAAGGCAAGGCTAATGCACGACAACGCACGGCTAGGCAAAGCAAGGCAAGGGAAGGAGAGGGTAACGCAAGGCCAGGCACGGTCAGTCGAGGGAAGGCTAATGCACGACAACGCAAGGCTTGGCAGTGCACGGCTAGGCAAGGAAAGCGTAACAGAAGGAAAGGAAGGCAAGGCAAAGCAATGCAAGGCAAGTGAAACAAAAGGCACGGCACGGCAAGGGGAAACAAGGCTAAGGCACGACAAAGCAAGCTAGGCAATGCACGGCAAGGTAAGGAAAGGGTAACGCAAGGCAAAGCACGGTCAGTCAAGGCAAGGCTAATGCACGACATCGCAAGGCTTGGCAGGGCACGGCTAGGCAAGGAAAGCGTAACAGAAGGAAAGGAAGGCAAGGCAAAGCAATGCAAGGCAAGTGAAACAAAAGGCACGGCACGGCAAGGGGAAAAAAGGGTAAGGCACGACAACGCAAGCTAGGCAAAGCACGGCAAGGCAAGGAAAGGGTAACGCAAGGCAAGGCACGGTGAGGCATGGCAAGCCTAATGCACGACAACGCACGGCTAGGCAAAGCAAGGCAAGGGAAGGAGAGGGTAACACAAGGCCAGGCACGGTCAGTCGAGGGAAGGCTAATGCACGACAACGCAAGGCTTAGCAGTGCACGGCTAGGCAAGGAAAGCGTAACATAAGGAAAGGAAGGCAAGGCAAAGCAATGCAAGGCAAGTGAAACAAAAGGCACGGCACGGCAAGGGGAAACAAGGCTAAGGCACGACAACGCAAGCTAGGCAATGCACGGCAAGGCAAGGAAAGGGTAACGCAAGGGAAGGCACGGTGAGGAAAGGCAAGGCTAATGAACAACAACGCACGTCTAGGAAATGCACGGCAAGGCAAGGAAAGGGTAACGCAAGGGAAGTCACGGACAGGCGAGGCAAGGCTAAGGCACGACAACGCAAGGCTACGCAATGCATGGCAAGGCAAGGAAAGAGTAACGGAATGTAAGGAATGCAAGGGAAAGCAAGGCAAGGCAAGAGTAACAGATGGAACGGCACGGCAAGGGGAAACAAGGCTAAGGCACGACAACGCAAGCTAGGCAATGCACGGCAAGGCAAGGAAAGGGTAACGCAAGGCAAGGCACGGTCAGGAAATGCAAGGCTAATGCACGACAACGGAAGGCTCGGCAATGCACGGCAAGGCAAGGAAAGAGTAACGGAATGTAAGGAATGCAAGGGAAAGCAAGGCAAGGCAAGAGTAACTGAAGGAACGGCACGGCAAGGGGAAACAAGGCTAAGGCACGGCAACGCAAGGCTAGGCAAAGTACGGCAAGGCAAGGAAAGGGTAACGCAAGGCAAGGCACGGTGAGGCATGGCAAGGCTAATGCACGACAACGCACGGCTAGGCAAAGCAAGGCAAGGGAAGGAGAGGGTAACGCAAGGCCAGGCACGGTCAGTCGAGGGAAGGCTAATGCACGACAACGCAAGGCTTAGCAGTGCACGGCTAGGCAAGGAAAGCGTAACAGAAGGAAAGGAAGGCAAGGCAAAGCAATGCAAGTCAAGTGAAACAAAAGGCACGGCACGGCAAGGGGAAACAAGGCTAAGGCACGACAACGCAAGCTAGGCAATGCACGGCAAGGCAAGGAAAGTGTAACGCAAGGCAAGGCACGGTCAGTCGAGGCAAGGCTAATGCACGACAACGCAAGGCTTGGCAGTGCACGGCTAGGGAAGGAAAGCGTAACAGAAGGAAAGGAAGGCAAGGCAAAGCAATGCAAGGCAAGTGAAACAAAAGGCACGGCACGGTAAGGGGAAAAAAGGGTAAGGCACGACAACGCAAGCTAGGCAATGCACGGCAAGGCAAGGAAAGGGTAACGCAAGGCAAGGCACGGTCAGACAAGGCAAGGCTAATGCACGACAACGGAAGGCTAGGCAATGCACGGTAAGGCAAGGAAAGAGGAACGGAAGGCAAGGAATGCAAGGGAAACAAGGCAAGGCAAGAGTAACGGAAGGAACGGCACGGCAAGGGGAAGCAAGGCTAAGGCACGACAACGCAAGGCTAGGCAATGCACGGCAAGGCAAGGAAAGGGTAACGCAAGGCAAGGCACGGTGAGGCAAGGCAAGGCTAAGGCACGAAAACGGAAGGCTAGGCAATGCACGGAAGGCAAGCAAAGAGTAACGGAAGGCAAGGAAGGCAAGGGAAAGCAAGGCAAGGCAAGGGTAAGGGAAGGAACGGCACGGCAAGGGGAAACAAGGCTAAGGAACGACAACGCAAGCTAGGCAATGCACGGCAAGGCAAGGAAAGGGTAACGCAAGGCAAGGCACGGTCAGTCGAGGCAGGGCTAATGCACGACAACGCAAGGCTTGGCAGTGCAAGGCTAGGCAAGGAAAGAGTAACAGAAGGAAAGGAAGGCAAGGCAAAGCAATGCAAGGCAAGTGAAACAAAAGGCACGGCACGGCAAGGAGAAACAAGGGTAAGGCACGACAACGTAAGCTAGGCAATGCACGGCAAGGCAAGGAAAGGGTAACGTAAGGCAAGGCACGGTGAGGCAAGGCAAGGCTAATGCACAACAACGCACGGCTAGGCAATGGACGGCAAGGCAAGGAAAGGGTAACGCAAGGCAAGGCACGGTCAGTC
Organism: Macrotis lagotis; assembly: GCF_037893015.1. Classification (NCBI taxonomy): domain Eukaryota; kingdom Metazoa; phylum Chordata; class Mammalia; order Peramelemorphia; family Peramelidae; genus Macrotis; species Macrotis lagotis. The sequence goes on along the minus strand of NW_027422171.1, from coordinate 243,767 downwards.
GAGGCAAGGCTAATGCACGACAACGCAAGGCTTGGCAGTGCAAGGCTAGTCAAGGAAAGAGTAACGGAATGTAAGGAATGCAAGGGAAAGCAAGGCAAGGCAAGAGTAACAGAAGGAACGGCACGGCAAGGGGAAACAAGGCTAAGGCACGACAACGCAAGCTAGGCAATGCACGGCAAGGCAAGGAAAGTGTAACGCAAGGCAAGGCACGGTCAGTCGAGGCAAGGCTAATGCACGACAACGCAAGGCTTGGCAGTGCACGGCTAGGGAAGGAAAGCGTAACAGAAGGAAAGGAAGGCAAGGCAAAGCAATGCAAGGCAAGTGAAACAAAAGGCACGGCACGGCAAGGGGAAACAAGGGTAAGGCACGACAACGCAAGCTAGGCAATGCACGGCAAGGCAAGGAAAGGGTAACGTAAGGGAAGGCACTGTGAGGCAAGGCAAGGCTAATGCACAACAACGCACAGCTAGGCAATGGACGGCAAGACAAGGAAAGGGTAACGCAAGGGAAGTCACGGTCAGGCGAGGCATGGCTACGGCACGACAACGCAAGGCTAGGCAATGCACGGATGGTAAGCAAAGAGTAACGGAAGGCAAGGAAGGCAAGGGAAAACAAGGCAAGTCAAGAGTAAGGGAAGGAACGGCACGGCAAGGGGAAACAAGGCTAAGGTACGACAACGCAAGCTGGGCAAAGCACGGCAAGGCAAGGAAAGGGTAACGCAAGGCAAGGCACTGTCAGCCGAGGCAAGGCTAATGCACGACAACGCAAGGCTAGGCAGTGCACGGCTAGGCAAGGAAAGAGTAACGGAAGGATAGGAAGGCAAGGAAAAGCAAGGCAAGGCAAGTGTAACAAACGGCACGGCACGGCAAGGGGAAACAAGGCTAAGGCACGACAACGCAAGCTAGGCAATGCACGGCAAGGCAAGGAAAGGGTAACGCAAGGCAAGGCACGGTCAGTCGAGGCAAGGCTAATGCACGACAACGCAAGGCTTGGCAGTGCAAGGCTAGGCAAGGAAAGAGTAACAGAAGGAAAGGAAGGCAAGGCAAAGCAATGCAAGGCAAGTGAAACAAAAGGCACGGCACGGCAAGGACAAACAAGGGTAAGGCACGACAACGCAAGCTAGGCAATGCACGGCAAGGCAAGGAAAGGGTAACGTAAGGCAAGGCACGGTGAGGCAAGGCAAGGCTAATGCACAACAACGCAGGGCTAGGCAATGGACGGCAAGGCAAGGAAAGGGTAACGCAAGGGAAGTCACGGTCAGGCGAGTCAAGGCTACGGCACGAGAACGCAAGGCTAGGCAATGAACGGATGGTAAGCAAAGAGTAACGGAAGGCAAGGAAGGCAAGGGAAAGCAAGGCAAGTCAAGAGTAAGGGAAGGAACGGCACGGCAAGGGGAAACAAGGCTAAGGTACGACAACGCAAGCTGGGCAAAGCACGGCAAGGCAAGGAAAGGGTAACGAAAGGCAAGGCACGGTGAGGCAAGACAAGGCTAAGGCACGAAAACGCAAGTCTAGGCAGTGCACGGAAGGCAAGCAAAGAGAAACGGAAGGCAAGGAAGGCAAGGGAAAGCAAGGCAAGTTAAGGGTAAGGGAAGGAACGGCACGGCAAGGGGAAACAGGGCTAAGGCATGACAACGCAAGCTAGGCAATGCACGGCAAGGCAAGGAAAGGGTAACGCAAGGCAAGGCACGGTCAGGCAAGGCAAGGCTAATGCACGACAACGCAAGGCTAGGCAATGCAAGGCAAGGCAAGGAAAGGGTAACGCAAGGCAAGGCTCTGTCAGGCGAGGCAAGGCTAAGGCACGACAACGCAAGGCTAGGCAATGCACGGAAGGTAAGCAAAGAGTATCGGAAGGCAAGGAAGGCAAGGGAAAGCAAGGCAAGTTAAGGGTAAGGTAAGGAACGGCACTGCAAGGGGAAACAAGGCTAAGGCACGACAACGCAAGCTAGGCAATGCACGGCAAGGCAAGGAAAGGGTAACGCAAGGCAAGGCACGGTCAGGAAATGCAAGGCTAATGCACGACAACGGAAGGCTAGGCAATGCACGGCAAGGCAAGGAAAGAGTAACGGAATGTAAGGAATGCAAGGGAAAGCAAGGCAAGGCAAGAGTAACGGAAGGAACGGCACGGCAAGGGGAAACAAGGCTAAGGCACGACAACGCAAGGCTAGGCAAAGCACGGCAAGGCAAGGAAAGGGTAACGCAAGGCAAGGCACGGTGAGGGAAGGCAAGGCTAATGCACGACAACGCACGGCTAGGCAAAGCAAGGCAAGGGAAGGAGAGGGTAACGCAAGGCCAGGCACAGTCAGTCGAGAGAAGGCTAATGCACGACAACGCAAGGCTTGGCAGTGCACGGCTAGGCAAGGAAAGCGTAACAGAAGGAAAGGAAGGCAAGGCAAAGCAATGCAAGGCAAGTGAAACAAAAGGCACGGCACGGCAAGGGGAAACAAGGCTAAGGAACGACAACGCAAGCTAGGCAATGCACGGCAAGGCAAGGAAAGGGTAACGCAAGGCAAAGCACGGTCAGTCAAGGCAAGGCTAATGCACGACATCGCAAGGCTTGGCAGTGCACGGCTAGGCAAGGAAAGCGTAACAGAAGGAAAGGAAGGCAAGGCAAAGCAATGCAAGGCACGTGAAACAAAAGGCACGGCACGGCAAGGGGAAAAAAGGGTAAGGCACGACAACGCAAGCTAGGCAAAGCACGGCAAGGCAAGGAAAGGGTAACGCAAGGCAAGGCACGGTGAGGCAAGGCAACGCTAATGCACGACAACGCACGGCTAGGCAAAGCAAGGCAAGGGAAGGATAGGGTAACGCAAGGCCAGGCACGGTCAGTCGAGGGAAGGCTAATGCACGACAACGCAAGGCTTAGCAGTGCACGGCTAGGCAAGGAAAGCGTAACAGAAGGAAAGGAAGGCAAGGCAAAGCAATGCAAGTCAAGTGAAACAAAAGGCACGGCACGGCAAGGGGAAACAAGGCTAAGGCACGACAACGCAAGCTAGGCAATGCACGGCAAGGCAAGGAAATTGTAACGCAAGGCAAGGCACGGTCAGTCGAGGCAAGGCTAATGCACGACAACGCAAGGCTTGGCAGTGCACGGCTAGGGAAGGAAAGCGTAGCAGAAGGAAAGGAAGGCAAGGCAAAGCAATGCAAGGCAAGTGAAACAAAAGGCACGGCACGGTAAGGGGAAAAAAGGGTAAGGCACGACAACGCAAGCTAGGCAATGCACGGCAAGGCAAGGAAAGGGTAACGCAAGGCAAGGCACGGTCAGACAAGGCAAGGCTAATGCACGACAACGCAAGCCTAGGCAATGCACGGTAAGGCAAGGAAAGAGTAACGGAAGGCAAGGAATGCAAGGGAAACAAGGCAAGGCAAGAGTAACGGAAGGAACGGCACGGCAAGGGGAAGCAAAGATAAGGCACGACAACGCAAGGCTAGGCAATGCACGGCAAGGCAAGGAAAGGGTAACGCAAGGCAAGGCACGGTCAGGCGAGGCAAGGCTAAGGCACGACAACGCAAGGCTAGGCAATGCACGGCTAGGCAAGGAAAGAGTAACGGAAGGATAGGAAGGCAAGGCAAAGCAAGGCAAGGCAAGTGTAACAAACGGCACGGCACGGCAAGGGGAAACAAGGCTAAGGCACGACAAAGCAAGCTAGGCAATGCACGGCAAGGCAAGGAAAGGGTAACGCAAGGCAAGGCACGGTCAGTCGAGGCAAGGCTAATGCACGACAACGCAAGGCTTGGCAGTGCAAGGCTAGGCAAGGAAAGAGTAACAGAAGGAAGGGAAGGCAAGGCAAAGCAATGCAAGGCAAGTGAAACAAAAGGCACGGCACGGCAAGGACAAACAAGGGTAAGGCACGACAACGCAAGCTAGGCAATGCACGGCAAGGCAAGTAAAGGGTAACGCAAGGCAAGGCAGGGTCAGGCGAGACAAGGCTAAGGCACGACAACGCAAGGCTAGGCAATGCACGGCAAGGCAAGGAAAGGGTAACGCAAGGGAAGGCACGGTGAGGAAAGGCAAGGCTAATGCACAACAACGCACGTCTTGGCAATGCACGGCAAGGCAAGGAAAGGGTAACGCAAGGGAAGTCACGGTCAGGCGAGGCAAGGCTAAGGCACGACAACGCAAGGCTAGGCAATGCACGGCAAGGCAAGGAAACAGTAACGGAATGTAAGGAATGCAAGGGAAAGCAAGGCAAGGCTAGAGTAACAGAAGGAACGGCACGGCAAGGGGAAACAAGGCTAAGGCACGACAACGCAAGGTAGGCAATGCACGGCAAGGCAAGGAAAGGGTAACGCAAGGCAAGGCACGGTCAGGAAATGCAAGGCTAATGCACGACAACGGAAGGCTAGGCAATGCACGGCAAGGCAAGGAAAGAGTAACGGAATGTAAGGAATGCAAGGGAAAGCAAGGCAAGGCAAGAGTAACGGAAGGAACGGCACGGCAAGGGGAAACAAGGCTAAGGCACGACAACGCAAGGCTAGGCAAAGCACGGCAAGGCAAGGAAAGGGTAACGCAAGGCAAGGCACGGTGAGGCATGGCAAGGCTAATGCACGACAACGCACGGCTAGGCAAAGCAAGGCAAGGGAAGGAGAGGGTAACGCAAGGCCAGGCACGGTCAGTCGAGGGAAGGCTAATGCACGACAACGCAAGGCTTAGCAGTGCACGGCTAGGCAAGGAAAGCGTAACAGAAGGAAAGGAAGGCAAGGCAAAGCAATGCAAGGCAAGTGAAACAAAAGGCACGGCACGGCAAGGAGAAATAAGGGTAAGGCACGACAACGCAAGCTAGGCAATGCACGGCAAGGCAAGGAAAGGGTAACGCAAGGAAAGTCACGGTGAGGCAAGGCCAGGCTAATGCACAACAACGCACGGCTAGGGAATGGACGGCAAGGCAAGGAAAGGGTAACGCAAGGGAAGTCACGGTCAGGCGAGGCAAGGCTACGGCACGACAACGCAAGGCTAGGCAATGCACGGATGGTAAGCAAAGAGTAACGGAAGGCAAGGAAGGCAAGGGAAAGCAAGGCAAGTCAAGAGTAAGGGAAGGAACGGCACGGCAAGATGAAACAAGGCTAAGGCACGACAACGCAAGCTTGGCAAAGCACGGCAAGGCAAGGAAAGGGTAACGCAAGGCAAGGCACGGTCAGGCAAGGCAAGGCTAATGCACGACAACGCAAGGCTAGGCAGTGCACGGCTAGGCAAGGAACGAGTAACGGAAGGAATGGAAGGCAAGGCAAAGCAAGGCAAGGCAAGTGTAACAAAAGGCACGGCACGGCAAGGGGAAACAATGCTAAGGCACGACAACGCAAGCTAGGCAATGCACGGCAAGGCAAGGAAAGGGTAACGCAAGGCAAGGCAGGGTCAGGCGAGACAAGGCTAAGGCACGACAACGCAAGGCTAGGCAATGCACGGCAAGGCAAGGAAAGGGTAACGCAAGGAAAGGCACGGTGCAGGAAAGGCAAGGCTAATGCACAACAACGCACGTCTAGGCAATGCACGGCAAGGCAAGGAAAGGGTAACGCAAGGGAAGTCAGGGTCAGGCGAGGCAAGGCTAAGGCACGACAACGCAAGGCTAGGCAATTCACGGCAAGGCAAGGAAAGAGTAACGGAATGTAAGGAATGCAAGGGAAAGCAAGGCAAGGCAAGAGTAACAGAAGGAACGGCACGGCAAGGGGAAACAAGGCTAAGGCACGACAACGCAAGCTAAGCAATGCACGGCAAGGCAAGGAAAGGGTAACGCAAGGCAAGGCAGGGTCAGGCGAGACAAGGCTAAGGCACGACAACGCAAGGCTAGGCAATGCACGGCAAGGCAAGGAAAGGGTAACGCATGGAAAGGCACGGTGAGGAAAGGCAAGGCTAATGCACAACAACGCACGTCTAGGCAATGCACGGCAAGGCAAGGAAAGGGTAACGCAAGGGAAGTCACGGTCAGGCGAGGCAAGGCTAAGGCACCACAACGCAAGGCTAGGCAATGCACGGCAAGGCAAGGAAAGAGTAACGGAATGTAAGGAATACAAGGGAAAGCAAGGCAAGGCAAGAGTAACAGAAGGAACGGCACGGCAAGGGGAAACAAGGCTAAGGCACGACAACGCAAGCTAGGCAATGCACGGCAAGGCAAGGAAAGGGTAACGCAAGGCAAGGCACGGTCAGGAAATGCAAGGCTAATGCACGACAACGGAAGGCTAGGCAATGCACGGCAAGGCAAGGAAAGAGTAACGGAATGTAAGGAATGCAAGGGAAAGCAAGGCAAGGCAAGAGTAACGGAAGGAACGGCACGGCAAGGGGAAACAAGGCTAAGGCACGACAACGCAAGGCTAGGCAAAGCACGGCAAGGCAAGGAAAGGGTAACGCAAGGCAAGGCACGGTGAGGCATGGCAAGGCTAATGCACGACAACGCACGGCTAGGCAAAGCAAGGCAAGGGAAGGAGAGGGTAACGCAAGGCCAGGCACGGTCAGTCGAGGGAAGGCTAATGCACGACAACGCAAGGCTTGGCAGTGCACGGCTAGGCAAGGAAAGCGTAACAAAAGGAAAGGATGGCAAGGCAAAGCAATGCAAGGCAAGTGAAACAAAAGGCACGGCACGGCAAGGGGAAACAAGGCTAAGGCACGACAACGCAAGCTAGGCAATGCACGGCAAGGCAAGGAAAGTGTAACGCAAGGCAAGGTACGGTCAGTCGAGGCAAGGCTAATGCACGACAACGCAAGGCTTGGAAGTGCACGGCTAGGGAAGGAAAGCGTAACAGAAGGAAAGGAAGGCAAGGCAAAGCAATGCAAGGCAAGTGAAACAAAAGGCATGGCACGGCAAGGGGAAAAAAGGGTAAGGCACGACAACGCAAGCTAGGCAATGCACGGCAAGGCAAGGAAAGGGTAACGTAAGGGAAGGCACGGTGAGGCAAGGCAAGGCTAATGCACAACAACGCACGGCTAGGCAATGGACGGCAAGACAAGGAAAGGGTAACGCAAGGGAAGTCACGGTCAGGCGAGGCATGGCTACGGCACGACAACGCAAGGCTAGGCAATGCACGGATGGTAAGCAAAGAGTAACGGAAGGCAAGGAATGCAAGGGAAAGCAAGGCAAGTCAAGAGTAAGGGAAGGAACGGCACGGCAAGGGGAAACAAGGGTAAGGCACGACAACGCAAGCTGGGCAAAGCACGGCAAGGCAAGGAAAGCGTAACGCAAGGCAAGGCACGGTCAGGCAAGGCAAGGCTTATGCACGACAAGGCAAGGCTAGGCAGTGCACGGCTAGGCAAGGAACGAGTAACGGAAGGAATGGAAGGCAAGGCAAAGCAAGGCAAGGCAAGTGTAACAAAAGGCACGGCACGGCAATGGGAAACAAGGCTAAGGCACGACAACGAAAGCTAGACAATGCACGGCAAAGCAAGCAAAGGGTAACGCAAGGCAAGGCAGGGTCAGGCGAGACAAGGCTAAGGCACGACAACGCAAGGCTAGACAATGCACGGCAAGGCAAGGAAAGGGTAACGCAAGGCAAGGCACGGTGAAGAAAGGCAAGGCTAATGCACAACAACGCACGTCTAGGCAATGCACGGCAAGGCAAGGAAAGAGTAACGGAATGTAAGGAATGCAAGGGAAAGCAAGGCAAGGCAAGAGTAACGGAAGGAACGGCACGGCAAGGGGAAACAAGGCTAAGGCACGACAACGCAAGGCTAGGCAAAGCACGGCAAGGCAAGGAAAGGGTAACGCAAGGCAAGGCACGGTGAGGCAAGGCAAGGCTAATGCACGACAACGCACGGCTAGGCAAAACAAGGCAAGGGACGGAGAGGGTAACGCAAGGCAAGGCACGGTCAAGCGAGGCAAGGCTAAGGCACGACAACGGAAGGCTAGGCAATGCACGTAATATAAGCAAAGAGTAACGGAAGGCAAGGAAGGCAAGGGAAAGCAAAGCAAGTTAAGAGTAAGGGAAGGAACGGCACGGCAAGGGGAAACAAGGCTAAGGCACGAAAACGCAAGCTAGTCAAAGCACGGCAAGGCAAGGAAAGGGTAACGCAAGGCAAGGCAGGGTCAGCCTAGGCAAGGCTAATTCACGACAACGCAAGGCTAGGCAGTGCACGGCTAGGCAAGGAACGAGTAACGGAAGGAATGAAAGGCAAGGCAAAGCAAGGCAAGGCAAGTGAACCAAAAGGCACGGCACGGCAAGGGGAAACAAGGCTAAGGCACGACAACGCAAGCTAGGCAATGCACGGCAAGGCAAGGAAAGGGTAACGCAAGGCAAGGCAGGGTCAGTCGAGGCAAGGCTAATACACGACAACGCAAGGCTTGGCAGTGCACGGCTAGGCAAGGAACGAGTAACAGAAGGAAAGGAACGCAAGGCAAAGCAATGCAAGGCAAGTGAAACAAAAGGCACGGCACGGCAAGGGGAAACAAGGGTAAGGCACGACAACGCAAGCTAGGCAATGCACGGCAAGGCAAGGAAAGGGTAACGCAAGGCAAGGCACTGTGAGGCAAGGCAAGGCTAATGCACAACAACGCACGGCTAGGCAATGCACGGCAAGGCAAGGAAAGGGTAACGCAAGTGAAGTCACGGTCAGGCGAGGCAAGGCTAAGGCACGACAACGCAAGGCTAGGCAATGCAGGTAAGGCAAGCAAGGAGTAACGGAAGGGAAGGAAGGCAAGGGAAAGCAAGGCAAGGCAAGGTTAACGGAAGGAACGGCTCGGCAAGGGGAAACAAGGCTAAGGCACGGCTACGGACGGCTAGGCAATGCACGGCCAGGCAAGGAAAGGGTAACGAAAGGTAAGGCACGGTGAGGCAAGTCAAGGCTAAGGCACGAAAACGCAAGGCTAGGCAGTGCACGGAAGGCAAGCAAAGAGTAACGGAAGGCAAGGAAGGCAAGGGAAAGCAAGGCAAGTTAAGGGTAAGGGAGGGAACGGCACTGCAAGGGTTAACAAGGCTAAGGCACGACAACGCAAGCTAGGCAATGCACGGCAAGGCAAGGAAAGGGTAACGCAATGCAAGGCACGGTCAGGAAATGCTAGGCTAATGCACGACAACGGAAGGCTAGGCAATGCACGGCAAGGCAAGGAAAGAGTAACGGAATGTAAGGAATGCAAGGGAAAGCAAGGGAAGGCAAGAGTAACGGAAGGAACGGCACGGCAAAAGGAAACAAGGCTAAGGCACCACAACGCAAGGCTAGGCAAAGCACGGCAAGGCAAGGAAAGGGTAACGCAAGGCAAGGCACGGTGAGGCAAGGCAAGGCTAATGCACGACAACGCACGGCTAGGCAAAGCAAGGCAAGGGAAGGAGAGGGTAACGCAAGGCCAGGCACGGTCAGTCGAGGGAAGGCTAATGCACGACAACGCAAGGCTTGGCAGTGCACGGCTAGGCAAGGAAAGCGTAACAGAAGGAAAGGAAGGCAAGGCAAAGCAATGCAAGGCAAGTGAAACAAAAGGCACGGCACGGCAAGGGGAAACAAGGCTAAGGCACGACAACGCAAGCTAGGCAATGCACGGCAAGGCAAGGAAAGGGTAACGCAAGGCAAAGCACGGTCAGTCAAGGCAAGGCTAATGCACGACATCGCAAGGCTTGGCAGTGCACGGCTAGGCAAGGAAAGCGTAACAGAAGGAAAGGAAGGCAAGGCAAAGCAATCCAAGGCAAGTGAAACAAAAGGCACGGCACGGCAAGGGGAAAAAAGGGTAAGGCACGACAACGCAAGCTAGGCAAAGCACGGCAAGGCAAGGAAAGGGTAACGCATGGCAAGGCACGGTGAGGCATGGCAAGGCTAATGCACGACAACGCACGGCTAGGCAAAGCCAGTCAAGGGAAGGAGAGGGTAACGCAAGGCCAGGCACGGTCAGTCGAGGGAAGGCTAATGCACGACAACGCAAGGCTTAGCAGTGCACGGCTAGGCAAGGAAAGCGTAACATAAGGAAAGGAAGGCAAGGCTAAGCAATGCAAGGCAAGTGAAACAAAAGGCACGGCACGGCAAGGGGAAACAAGGCTAAGGCACGACAACGCAAGCTAGGCAATGCACGGCAAGGCAAGGAAAGGGTAACGCAAGGCAAGGCAGGGTCAGGCGAGACAAGGCTAAGGCACGACAACGCAAGGCTAGGCAATGCACGGCAAGGCAAGGAAAGGGTAACGCAAGGGAAGGCACGGTGAGGAAAGGCAAGGCTAATGCACAACAACGCACGTCTAGGCAATGCACGGCAAGGCAAGGAAAGGGTAACGCAAGGGAAGTCACGGTCAGGCGAGGCAAGGCTAAGGCACGACAACGCAAGGCTAGGCAATGCATGGCAAGGCAAGGAAAGAGTAACGGAATGTAAGGAATGCAAGGGAAAGCAAGGCAAGGCAAGAGTAACAGAAGGAACGGCACGGCAAGGGGAAACAAGGCTAAGGCACGACAACGCAAGCTAGGCAATGCACGGCAAGGCAAGGAAAGGGTAACGCAAGGCAAGGCACGGTCAGGAAATGCAAGGCTAATGCACGACAACGGAAGGCTAGGCAATGCACGGCAAGGCAAGGAAAGAGTAACGGAATGTAAGGAATGCAAGGGAAAGCAAGGCAAGGCAAGAGTAACGGAAGGAACGGCACGGCAAGGGGAAACAAGGCTAAGGCACGACAACGCAAGGCTAGGCAAAGCACGGCAAGGCAAGGAAAGGGTAACGCAAGGCAAGGCACGGTGAGGCATGGCAAGGCTAATGCACGATAACGCACGACTAGGCAAAGCAAGGCAAGGGAAGGAGAGGGTAACGCAAGGCCAGCCACGGTCAGTCGAGGGAAGGCTAATGCACGACAACGCAAGGCTTGGCAGTGCACGGCTAGGGAAGGAAAGCGTAGCAGAAGGAAAGGAAGGCAAGGCAAAGCAATGCAAGGCAAGTGAAACAAAAGGCACGGCACGGTAAGGGGAGAAAAGGCTAAGGCACGAAAACGCAAGCTAGGCAATGCACGGTAAGGCAAGGAAAGGGTAACGCATGGCAAGGCACGGTCAGACAAGGCAAGGCTAATGCACGACAACGCAAGGCTAGGCAATGCACGGTAAGGCAAGGAAAGAGTAACGGAAGGCAAGGAATGCAAGGGAAACAAGGCAAGGCAAGAGTAACGGAAGGAACGGCACGGCAAGGGGAAGCAAGGCTAAGGCACGACAACGCAAGGCTAGGCAATGCACGGCAAGGCAAGGAAAGGGTAACGCAAGGCAAGGCACTGTCAGGCGAGGCAAGGCTAATGCACGACACCGCAAGGCTAGGCAGTGCACGGCTAGGCAAGGAAAGAGTAAGGGAAGGATAGGAAGGTAAGGCAAAGCAAGGCAAGGCAAGTGTAACAAACGGCACCGCACGGCAAGGGGAAACAAGGTAAGGCACGACAACGCAAGCTAGGCAATGCACGGCAAGGCAAGGAAAGGGTAACGCAAGGCAAGGCACGGTCAGTCGAGGCAAGGCTAATGCACGACAACGCAAGGCTTGGCAGTGCAAGGCTAGGCAAGGAAAGAGTAACAGAAGGAAAGGAAGGCAAGGCAAAGCAATGCAAGGCAAGTGAAACAAAAGGCACGGCACGGCAAGGAGAAACAAGGGTAAGGCACGACAACGCAAGCTAGGCAATGCACGGCAACGCAAGGAAAGGGTAACGTAAGGAAAGGCACGGTGAGGCAAGGCAAGGCTAATGCACAACAACGCAGGGCTAGGCAATGGACGGCAAGGCAAGGAAAGGGTAACGCAAGGGAAGTCACGGTCAGGCGAGTCAAGGCTACGGCACGACAACGCAAGGCTAGGCAATGCACGGATGCTAAGCAAAGAGTAACGGAAGGCAAGGAAGGCAAGGGAAAGTAAGGCAAGTCTAGAGTAAGGGAAGGAACGGCACGGCAAGGGGAAACAAGGCTAAGGCACGACAACGTATGCTGAGCAAAGCACGGCAAGGCAAGGAAAGGGTAACGCAAGGCAAGGCACGGTAAGGAAATGCAAGGCTAATGCACGACAACGGAAGGCTAGGCAATGCACGGCAAGGCAAGGAAAGAGTAACGGAATGTAAGGAATGCAAGGGAAAGCAAGGCAAGGCAAGAGTAACGGAAGGAACGGCACGGCAAGGGGAAACAAGGCTAAGGCACGACAAAGCAAGGCTAGGCAAAGCACGGCAAGGCAAGGAAAGGGTAACGCAAGGCAAGGCACGGTGAGGCATGGCAAGGCTAATGCACGACAACGCACGGCTAGGCAAAGCAAGGCAAGGGAAGGAGAGGGTAACGCAAGGCCAAGCACGGTCAGTCGAGGGAAGGCTAATGCACGACAACGCAAGGCTTGGCAGTGCACGGCTAGGCAAGGAAAGCGTAACAGAAGGAAAGGAAGGCAAGGCAAAGCAATGCAAGGCAAGTGAAACAAAAGGCACGGCACGGCAAGGGGAAACAAGGCTAAGGCACGACAACGCAAGCTAGGCAATGCACGGCAAGGCAAGGAAAGGGTAACGCAAGGCAAGGCACGGTGAGGCATGGCAAGGCTAATGCACGATAACGCACGACTAGGCAAAGCAAGGCAAGGGAAGGAGAGGGTAACGCAAGGCCAGCCACGGTCAGTCGAGGGAAGGCTAATGCACGACAACGCAAGGCTTGGCAGTGCACGGCTAGGGAAGGAAAGCGTAGCAGAAGGAAAGGAAGGCAAGGCAAAGCAATGCAAGGCAAGTGAAACAAAAGGCACGGCACGGTAAGGGGAAAAAAGGGTAAGGCACGACAACGCAAGCTAGGCAATGCACGGCAATGCAAGGAAAGGGTAACGCAAGGCAAGGAACGGTCAGACAAGGCAAGGCTAATGCACGACAACGCAAGGCTAGGCAATGCACGGTAAGGCAAGGAAAGAGTAACGGAAGGCAAGGAATGCAAGGGAAACAAGGCAAGGCAAGAGTAACGGAAGGAACGGCACGGCAAGGGGAAGCAAGGTTAAGGCACGACAACGCAAGGATAGGCAATGCACGGCAAGGCAAGGAAAGGGTAACGCAAGGCAAGGAACTGTCAGGCGAGGCAAGGCTAATGCACGACAACGCAAGGCTAGGCAGTGCACGGCTAGGCAGGGAAAGAGTAAGGGAAGGATAGGAAGGTAAGGCAAAGCAAGGCAAGGCAAGTGTAACAAACGGCACCGCACGGCAAGGGGAAACAAGGTAAGGCACGACAACGCAAGCTAGGCAATGCACGGCAAGGCAAGGAAAGGGTAACGCAAGGCAAGGCACGGTCAGTCGAGGCAAGGCTAATGCACGACAACGCAAGGCTTGGCAGTGCAAGGCTAGGCAAGGAAAGAGTAACAGAAGGAAAGGAAGGCAAGGCAAAGCAATGCAAGGCAAGTGAAACAAAAGGCACGGCACGGCAAGGAGAAACAAGGGTAAGGCACGACAACGCAAGCTAGGCAATGCACGGCAACGCAAGGAAAGGGTAACGTAAGGAAAGGCACGGTGAGGCAAGGCAAGGCTAATGCCCAACAACGCACGGCTAGGCAATGGACGGCAAGGCAAGGAAAGGGTAACGCAAGGGAAGTCACGGTCAGGCGAGTCAAGGCTACGGCACGACAACGCAAGGCTAGGCAATGCACGGATGGTAAGCAAAGAGTAACGGAAGGCAAGGAAGGCAAGGGAAAGCAAGGCAAGTCAAGAGTAAGGGAAGGAACGGCACGGCAAGGGGAAACAAGGCTAAGGCACGACAACGTATGCTGGGCAAAGCACGGCAAGGCAAGGAAAGGGTAACGCAAGGCAAGGCACGGTCAGGAAATGCAAGGCTAATGCACGACAACGGAAGGCTAGGCAATGCACGGCAAGGCAAGGAAAGAGTAACGGAATGTAAGGAATGCAAGGGAAAGCAAGGCAAGGCAAGAGTAACGGAAGGAACGGCACGGCAAGGGGAAACAAGGCTAAGGCACGACAAAGCAAGGCTAGGCAAAGCACGGCAAGGCAAGGAAAGGGTAACGCAAGGCAAGGCACGGTGAGGCATGGCAAGGCTAATGCACGACAACGCACGGCTAGGCAAAGCAAGGCAAGGGAAGGAGAGGGTAACGCAAGGCCAGGCACGGTCAGTCGAGGCAAGGCTAATGCACGACAACGCAAGGCTTGGTAGTGCACGGCTAGGCAAGGAAAGCGTAACAGAAGGAAAGGAAGGCAAGGCAAAGCAATGCAAGGCAAGTGAAACAAAAGGCACGGCACGGCAAGGGGAAACAAGGCTAAGGCACGACAACGCAAGCTAGGCAATGCACGGCAAGGCAAGGAAAGTGTAACGCAAGGCAAGGTACGGTCAGTCGAGGCAAGGCTAATGCACGACAACGCAAGGCTTGGAAGTGCACGCCTAGGGAAGGAAAGCGCAACAGAAGGAAAGGAAGGCAAGGCAAAGCAATGCAAGGCAAGTGAAACAAAAGGCATGGCACGGCAAGGGGAAACAAGTGTAAGGCACGACAACGCAAGCTAGGCAATGCACGGCAAGGCAAGGAAAGGGTAACGTAAGGGAAGGCACGGTGAGGCAAGGCAAGGCTAATGCACAACAACGCACGGCTAGGCAATGGACGGCAAGACAAGGAAAGGGTAACGCAAGGGAAGTCACGGTCAGGCGAGGCATGGCTACGGCACGACAACGCAAGGCTAGGCAATGCACGGATGGTAAGCAAAGAGTAACGGAAGGCAAGGAATGCAAGGGAAAGCAAGGCAAGTCAAGAGTAAGGGAAGGAACGGCACGGCAAGGGGAAACAAGGCTAAGGCACGACAACGCAAGCTGGGCAAAGCACGGCAAGGCAAGGAAAGGGTAACGCAAGGCAAGGCACGGTCAGGCAAGGCAAGGCTTATGCACGACAAGGCAAGGCTAGGCAGTGCACGGCTAGGCAAGGAACGAGTAACGGAAGGAATGGGAGGCAAGGCAAAGCAAGGCAAGGCAAGTGTAACAAAAGGCACGGCACGGCAATGGGAAACAAGGCTAAGGCACGACAACGCAAGCTAGGCAATGCACGGCAAAGCAAGGAAAGTGTAACGCAAGGCAAGACAGGGTCAGGCGAGACAAGGCTAAGGCACGACAACGCAAGGCTAGACAATGCACGGCAAGGCAAGGAAAGGGGCACGCAAGGCAAGGCACGGTGAGGAAAGGCAAGGCTAATGCACAACAACGCACGTCTAGGCAATGCACGGCAAGGCAAGGAAAGAGTAACGGAATGTAAGGAATGCAAGGGAAAGCAAGGCAAGGCAAGAGTAACGGAAGGAACGGCACGGCAAGGGGAAACAAGGCTAAGGCACGACAACGCAAGGCTAGGCAAAGCACGGCAAGGCAAGGAAAGGGTAACGCAAGGCAAGGCACGGTGAGGCAAGGCAAGGCTAATGCACGACAACGCACGGCTAGGCAAAACAAGGCAAGGGACGGAGAGGGTAACGCAAGGCAAGGCACGGTCAAGCGAGGCAAGGCTAAGGCACGACAACGCAAGGCTAGGCATGCACGGCAAGGCAAGGAAACAGTAACGGAATGTAAGGAATGCAAGGGAAAGCAAGGCAAGGCTAGAGTAACAGAAGGAACGGCACGGCAAGGGGAAACAAGGCTAAGGCACGACAACGCAAGCTAGGCAATGCACGGCAAGGCAAGGAAAGGGTAACGCAAGGCAAGGCACGGTCAGGAAATGCAAGGCTAATGCACGACAACGGAAGGCTAGGGAATGCACGGCAAGGCAAGGAAAGAGTAACGGAATGTAAGGAATGCAAGGGAAAGCAAGGCAAGGCAAGAGTAACGGAAGGAACGGCACGGCAAGGGGAAACAAGGCTAAGGCACGACAACGCAAGGCTAGGCAAAGCACGGCAAGGCAAGGAAAGGGTAACGCAAGGCAAGGCACGGTGAGGCATGGCAAGGCTAATGCACGACAACGCACGGCTAGGCAAAGCAAGGCAAGGGAAGCAGAGGGTAACGCAAGGCCAGGCACGGTCAGTCGAGGGAAGGCTAATGCACGACAACGCAAGGCTTAGCAGTGCACGGCTAGGCAAGGAAAGCGTAACAGAAGGAAAGGAAGGCAAGGCAAAGCAATGCAAGGCAAGTGAAACAAAAGGCACGGCACGGCAAGGAGAAACAAGGGTAAGGCACGACAACGCAAGCTAGGGAATGCACGGCAAGGCAAGGAAAGGGTAACGTAAGGAAAGGCACGGTGAGGCAAGGCCAGGCTAATGCACAACAACGCACGGCTAGGGAATGGACGGCAAGGCAAGGAAAGGGTAACGCAAGGGAAGTCACGGTCAGGCGAGGCAAGGCTAAGGCACGACAACGCAAGGCTAGGCAATGCACGGATGGTAAGCAAAGAGTAACGGAAGGCAAGGAAGGCAAGGGAAAGCAAGGCAAGTCAAGAGTAAGGGAAGGAACGGCACGGCAAGATGAAACAAGGCTAAGGCACGACAACGCAAGCTTGGCAAAGCACGGCAAGGCAAGGAAAGGGTAACGCAAGGCAAGGCACGGTCAGGCAAGGCAAGGCTAATGCACGACAACGCAAGGCTAGGCAGTGCACGGCTAGGCAAGGAACGAGTAACGGAAGGAATGGAAGGCAAGGCAAAGCAAGGCAAGGCAAGTGTAACAAAAGGCACGGCACGGCAAGGGGAAACAATGCTAAGGCACGACAACGCAATCTAGGCAATGCACGGCAAGGCAAGGAAAGGGTAACGCAAGGCAAGGCAGGGTCAGGCGAGACAAGGCTAAGGCACGACAACGCAAGGCTAGGCAATGCACGGTAAGGCAAGGAAAGGGTAACGCAAGGAAAGGCACGGTGAGGAAAGGCAAGGCTAATGCACAACAACGCACGTCTAGGCAATGCACGGCAAGGCAAGGAAAGGGTAACGCAAGGGAAGTCACGGTCAGGCGAGGCAAGGCTAAGGCACGACAACGCAAGGCTAGGCAATTCACGGCAAGGCAAGGAAAGAGTAACGGAATGTAAGGAATGCAAGGGAAAGCAAGGCAAGGCAAGAGTAACAGAAGGAACGGCACGGCAAGGGGAAACAAGGCTAAGGCACGACAACGCAAGCTAGGCAATGCACGGCAAGGCAAGGAAAGGGTAACGCAAGGCAAGGCAGGGTCAGGCGAGACAAGGCTAAGGCACGACAACGCAAGGCTAGGCAATGCACGGCAAGGCAAGGAAAGGGTAACGCAAGGAAAGGCACGGTGAGGAAAGGCAAGGCTAATGCACAACAACGCACGTCTAGGCAATGCACGGCAAGGCAAGGAAAGGGTAACGCAAGGGAAGTCACGGTCAGGCGAGGCAAGGCTAAGGCACGACAACGCAAGGCTAGGCAATGCACGGCAAGGCAAGGAAAGAGTAACGGAATGTAAGGAATGCAAGGGAAAGCAAGGCAAGGCAAGAGTAACAGAAGGAACGGCACGGCAAGGGGAAACAAGGCTAAGGCACGACAACGCAAGCTAGGCAATGCACGGCAAGGCAAGGAAAGGGTAACGCAAGGCAAGGCACGGTCAGGAAATGCAAGGCTAATGCACGACAACGGAAGGCTAGGCAATGCACGGCAAGGCAAGGAAAGAGTAACGGAATGTAAGGAATGCAAGGGAAAGCAAGGCAAGGCAAGAGTAACGGAAGGAACGGCACGGCAAGGGGAAACAAGGCTAAGGCACGACAACGCAAGGCTAGGCAAAGCACGGCAAGGCAAGGAAAGGGTAACGCAAGGCAAGGCACGGTGAGGCATGGCAAGGCTAATGCACGACAACGCACGGCTAGGCAAAGCAAGGCAAGGGAAGGAGAGGGTAACGCAAGGCCAGGCACGGTCAGTCGAGGGAAGGCTAATGCACGACAACGCAAGGCTTGGCAGTGCACGGCTAGGCAAGGAAAGCGTAACAGAAGGAAAGGAAGGCAAGGCAAAGCAATGCAAGGCAAGTGAAACAAAAGGCACGGCACGGCAAGGGGAAACAAGGCTAAGGCACGACAACGCAAGCTAGGCAATGCACGGCAAGGCAAGGAAAGTGTAACGCAAGGCAAGGTACGGTCAGTCGAGGCAAGGCTAATGCACGACAACGCAAGGCTTGGAAGTGCACGGCTAGGGAAGGAAAGCGTAACAGAAGGAAAGGAAGGCAAGGCAAAGCAATGCAAGGCAAGTGAAACAAAAGGCACGGCACGGCAAGGGGAAAAAAGGGTAAGGCACGACAACGCAAGCTAGGCAATGCACGGCAAGGCAAGGAAAGGGTAACGTAAGGGAAGGCACGGTGAGGCAAGGCAAGGCTAATGCACAGCAACGCACGGCTAGGCAATGGACGGCAAGACAAGGAAAGGGTAACGCAAGGGAAGTCACGGTCAGGCGAGGCATGGCTACGGCACGACAACGCAAGGCTAGGCAATGCACGGATGGTAAGCAAAGAGTAACGGAAGGCAAGGAATGCAAGGGAAAGCAAGGCAAGTCAAGAGTAAGGGAAGGAACGGCACGGCAAGGGGAAACAAGGGTAAGGCACGACAACGCAAGCTGGGCAAAGCACGGCAAGGCAAGGAAAGCGTAACGCAAGGCAAGGCACGGTCAGGCAAGGCAAGGCTTATGCACGACAAGGCAAGGCTAGGCAGTGCACGGCTAGGCAAGGAACGAGTAACGGAAGGAATGGAAGGCAAGGCAAAGCAAGATAAGGCAAGTGTAACAAAAGGCACGGCACGGCAATGGGAAACAAGGCTAAGGCACGACAACGAAAGCTAGGCAATGCACGGCAAAGCAAGCAAAGGGTAACGCAAGGCAAGGCAGGGTCAGGCGAGACAAGGCTAAGGCACGACAACGCAAGGCTAGACAATGCACGGCAAGGCAAGGAAAGGGTAACGCAAGGCAAGGCACGGTGAGGAAAGGCAAGGCTAATGCACAACAACGCACGTCTAGGCAATGCACGGCAAGGCAAGGAAAGAGTAACGGAATGTAAGGAATGCAAGGGAAAGCAAGGCAAGGCAAGAGTAACGGTAGGAACGGCACGGCAAGGGGAAACAAGGCTAAGGCACGACAACGCAAGGCTAGGCAAAGCACGGCAAGGCAAGGAAAGGGTAACGCAAGGCAAGGCACGGTGAGGCAAGGCAAGGCTAATGCACGACAACGCACGGCTAGGCAAAACAAGGCAAGGGACGGAGAGGGTAACGCAAGGCAAGGCACGGTCAAGCGAGGCAAGGCTAAGGCACGACAACGGAAGGCTAGGCAATGCACGTAATATAAGCAAAGAGTAACGGAAGGCAAGGAAGGCAAGGGAAAGCAAAGCAAGTTAAGAGTAAGGGAAGGAACGGCACGGCAAGGGGAAACAAGGCTAAGGCACGAAAACGCAAGGTAGGCAAAGCACGGCAAGGCAAGGAAAGGGTAACGCAAGGCAAGGCAGGGTCAGGCTAGGCAAGGCTAATTCACGACAACGCAAGGCTAGGCAGTGCACGGCTAGGCAAGGAACGAGTAACGGAAGGAATGAAAGGCAAGGCAAAGCAAGGCAAGGCAAGTGAACCAAAAGGCACGGCACGGCAAGGGGAAACAAGGCTAAGGCACGACAACGCAAGCTAGGCAATGCACGGCAAGGCAAGGAAAGGGTAACGCAAGGCAAGGCAGGGTCAGTCGAGGCAAGGCTGATGCACGACAACGCAAGGCTTGGCAGTGCACGGCTAGTCAAGGAACGAGTAACAGAAGGAAAGGAACGCAAGGCAAAGCAATGCAAGGCAAGTGAAACAAAAGGCACGGCACGGCAAGGGGAAACAAGGGTAAGGCACGACAACGCAAGCTAGGCAATGCACGGCAAGGCAAGGAAAGGGTAACGCAAGGCAAGGCACGGTGAGGCAAGGCAAGGCTAATGCACAACAACGCACGGCTAGGCAATGCACGGCAAGGCAAGGAAAGGGTAACGCAAGTGAAGTCACGGTCAGGCGAGGCAAGGCTAAGGCACGACAACGCAAGGCTAGGCAATGCAGGTAAGGCAAGCAAGGAGTAACGGAAGGGAAGGAAGTCAAGGGAAAGCAAGGCAAGGCAAGGTTAACGGAAGGAACGGCTCGGCAAGGGGAAACAAGGCTAAGGCACGGCTACAGACGGCTAGGCAATGCACGGCCAGGCAAGGAAAGGGTAACGAAAGGCAAGGCACGGTGAGGCAAGTCAAGGCTAAGGCACGAAAACGCAAGGATAGGCAGTGCACGGAAGGCAAGCAAAGAGTAACGGAAGGCAAGGAAGGCAAGGGAAAGCAAGGCAAGTTAAGGGTAAGGGAGGGAACGGCACTGCAAGGGTTAACAAGGCTAAGGCACGACAACGCAAGCTAGGCAATGCACGGCAAGGCAAGGAAAGGGTAACGCAAGGCAAGGCACGGTCAGGAAATGCAAGGCTAATGCACGACAACGGAAGGCTAGGCAATGCACGGCAAGGCAAGGAAAGAGTAACGGAATGTAAGGAATGCAAGGGAAAGCAAGGGAAGGCAAGAGTAACGGAAGGAACGGCACGGCAAAAGGAAACAAGGCTAAGGCACCACAACGCAAGGCTAGGCAAAGCACGGCAAGGCAAGGAAAGGGTAACGCAAGGCAAGGCACGGTGAGGCAAGGCAAGGCTAATGCACGACAACGCACGGCTAGGCAAAGCAAGGCAAGGGAAGGAGAGGGTAACGCAAGGCCAGGCACGGTCAGTCGAGGGAAGGCTAATGCACGACAACGCAAGGCTTGGCAGTGCACGGCTAGGCAAGGAAAGCGTAACAGAAGGAAAGGAAGGCAAGGCAAAGCAATGCAAGGCAAGTGAAACAAAAGGCACGGCACGGCAAGGGGAAACAAGGCTAAGGCACGACAACGCAAGCTAGGCAATGCACGGCAAGGCAAGGAAAGGGTAACGCAAGGCAAAGCACGGTCAGTCAAGGCAAGGCTAATGCACGACATCGCAAGGCTTGGCAGTGCACGGCTAGGCAAGGAAAGTGTAACAGAAGGAAAGGAAGGCAAGGCAAAGCAATGCAAGGCAAGTGAAACAAAAGGCACGGCACGGCAAGGGGAAAAAAGGGTAAGGCACGACAACGCAAGCTAGGCAAAGCACGGCAAGGCAAGGAAAGGGTAACGCAAGGCAAGGCACGGTGAGGCATGGCAAGGCTAATGCACGACAACGCACGGCTAGGCAAAGCAAGGCAAGGGAAGGAGAGGGTAACGCAAGGCCAGGCACGGTCAGTCGAGGGAAGGCTAATGCACGACAACGCAAGGCTTAGCAGTGCACGGCTAGGCAAGGAAAGCGTAACATAAGGAAAGGAAGGCAAGGCAAAGCAATGCAAGGCAAGTGAAACAAAAGGCACGGCACGGCAAGGGGAAACAAGGCTAAGGCACGACAACGCAAGCTAGGCAATGCACGGCAAGGCAAGGAAAGGGTAACGCAAGGCAAGGCAGGGTCAGGCGAGACAAGGCTAAGGCACGACAACGCAAGGCTAGGCAATGCACGGCAAGGCAATGAAAGGGTAACGCAAGGGAAGGCACGGTGAGGAAAGGCAAGGCTAATGCACAACAACGCACGTCTAGGCAATGCACGGCAAGGCAAGGAAAGGGTAACGCAAGGGAAGTCACGGTCAGGCGAGGCAAGGCTAAGGCACGACAACGCAAGGCTAGGTAATGCATGGCAAGGCAAGGAAAGAGTAACGGAATGTAAGGAATGCAAGGGAAAGCAAGGCAAGGCAAGAGTAACAGAAGGAACGGCACGGCAAGGGGAAACAAGGCTAAGGCACGACAACGCAAGCTAGGCAATGCACGGCAAGGCAAGGAAAGGGTAACGCAAGGCAAGGCACGGTCAGGAAATGCAAGGCTAATGCACGACAACGGAAGGCTAGTCAATGCACGGCAAGGCAAGGAAAGAGTAACGGAATGTAAGGAATGCAAGGGAAAGCAAGGCAAGGCAAGAGTAACGGAAGGAACGGCACGGCAAGGGGAAACAAGGCTAAGGCACGACAACGCAAGGCTAGGCAAAGCACGGCAAGGCAAGGAAAGGGTAACGCAAGGCAAGGCACGGTCAGTCGAGGCAAGGCTAATGCACGACAACGCAAGGCTTGGCAGTGCACGGCTAGGGAAGGAAAGCGTAACAGAAGGAAAGGAAGGCAAGGCAAAGCAATGCAAGGCAAGTGAAACAAAAGGCACGGCACGGCAAGGGGAAACAAGGGTAAGGCACGACAACGCAAGCTAGGCAATGCACGGCAAGGCAAGGAAAGGGTAACGTAAGGCAAGGCACGGTGAGGCAAGGCAAGGCTAATGCACAACAACGCAGGGCTAGGCAATGGACGGCAAGGCAAGGAAAGGGTAACGCAAGGGAAGTCACGGTCAGGCGAGTCAAGGCTACGGCACGAGAACGCAAGGCTAGGCAATGAACGGATGGTAAGCAAAGAGTAACGGAAGGCAAGGAAGGCAAGGGAAAGCAAGGCAAGTCAAGAGTAAGGGAAGGAACGGCACGGCAAGGGGAAACAAGGCTAAGGCACGACAACGCAAGCTGGGCAAAGCACGGCAAGGCAAGGAAAGGGTAACGAAAGGCAAGGCACGGTGAGGCAAGACAAGGCTAAGGCACGAAAACGCAAGTCTAGGCAGTGCACGGAAGGCAAGCAAAGAGAAACGGAAGGCAAGGAAGGCAAGGGAAAGCAAGGCAAGTTAAGGGTAAGGGAAGGAACGGCACGGCAAGGGGAAACAGGGCTAAGGCATGACAACGCAAGCTAGGCAATGCACGGCAAGGCAAGGAAAGGGTAACGCAAGGCAAGGCACGGTCAGGCAAGGCAAGGCTAATGCACGACAACGCAAGGCTAGGCAATGCAAGGCAAGGCAAGGAAAGGGTAACGCAAGGCAAGGCTCTGTCAGGCGAGGCAAGGCTAAGGCACGACAACGCAAGGCTAGGCAATGCACGGAAGGTAAGCAAAGAGTATCGGAATGCAAGGAAGGCAAGGGAAAGCAAGGCAAGTTAAGGGTAAGGTAAGGAACGGCACTGCAAGGGGAAACAAGGCTAAGGCACGACAACGCAAGCTAGGCAATGCACGGCAAGGCAAGGAAAGGGTAACGCAAGGCAAGGCACGGTCAGGAAATGCAAGGCTAATGCACGACAACGGAAGGCTAGGCAATGCACGGCAAGGCAAGGAAAGAGTAACGGAATGTAAGGAATGCAAGGGAAAGCAAGGCAAGGCAAGAGTAACGGAAGGAACGGCACGGCAAGGGGAAACAAGGCTAAGGCACGACAACGCAAGGCTAGGCAAAGCACGGCAAGGCAAGGAAAGGGTAACGCAAGGCAAGGCACGGTGAGGGAAGGCAAGGCTAATGCACGACAACGCACGGCTAGGCAAAGCAAGGCAAGGGAAGGAGAGGGTAACGCAAGGCCAGGCACAGTCAGTCGAGAGAAGGCTAATGCACAACAACGCAAGGCTTGGCAGTGCACGGCTAGGCAAGGAAAGCGTAACAGAAGGAAAGGAAGGCAAGGCAAAGCAATGCAAGGCAAGTGAAACAAAAGGCACGGCACGGCAAGGGGAAACAAGGCTAAGGAACGACAACGCAAGCTAGGCAATGCACGGCAAGGCAAGGAAAGGGTAACGCAAGGCAAAGCACGGTCAGTCAAGGCAAGGCTAATGCACGACATCGCAAGGCTTGGCAGTGCACGGCTAGGCAAGGAAAGCGTAACAGAAGGAAAGGAAGGCAAGGCAAAGCAATGCAAGGCAAGTGAAACAAAAGGCACGGCACGGCAAGGGGAAAAAAGGGTAAGGCACGACAACGCAAGCTAGGCAAAGCACGGCAAGGCAAGGAAAGGGTAACGCAAGGCAAGGCACGGTGAGGCATGGCAAGGCTAATGCACGACAACGCACGGCTAGGCAAAGCAAGGCAAGGGAAGGAGAGGGTAACGCAAGGCCAGGCACGGTCAGTCGAGGGAAGGCTAATGCACGACAACGCAAGGCTTAGCAGTGCACGGCTAGGCAACGAAAGCGTAACAGAAGGAAAGGAAGGCAAGGCAAAGCAATGCAAGTCAAATGAAACAAAAGGCAAGGCACGGCAAGGGGAAACAAGGCTAAGGCACGACAACGCAAGCTAGGCAATGCACGGCAAGGCAAGGAAATTGTAACGCAAGGCAAGGCACGGTCAGTCGAGGCAAGGCTAATGCACGACAACGCAAGGCTTGGCAGTGCACGGCTAGGGAAGGAAAGCGTAGCAGAAGGAAAGGAAGGCAAGGCAAAGCAATGCAAGGCAAGTGAAACAAAAGGCACGGCACGGTAAGGGGAAAAAAGGGTAAGGCACGACAACGCAAGCTAGGCAATGCACGGCAAGGCAAGGAAAGGGTAACGCAAGGCAAGGCACGGTCAGACAAGGCAAGGCTAATGGACGACAACGGAAGCCTAGGCAATGCACGGTAAGGCAAGGAAAGAGTAACGGAAGGCAAGGAATGCAAGGGAAACAAGGCAAGGCAAGAGTAACGGAAGGAACGGCACGGCAAGGGGAAGCAAAGCTAAGGCACGACAACGCAAGGCTAGGCAATGCACGGCAAGGCAAGGAAAGGGTAACGCAAGGCAAGGCACTGTCAGGCGAGGCAAGGCTAATGCACGACAACGCAAGGCTAGGCAGTGCACGGCTAGGCAAGGAAAGACTAACGGAAGGATAGGAAGGCAAGGCAAACAAGGCAAGGCAAGTGTAACAAACGGCACGGCACGGCAAGGGGAAACAAGGCTAAGGCACGACAACGCAAGCTAGGCAATGCACGGCAAGGCAAGGAAAGGGTAACGCAAGGCAAGGCACGGTCAGTCGAGGCAAGGCTAATGCACGACAACGCAAGGCTTGGCAGTGCACGGCTAGGCAATGAAAGCGTAACAGAAGGAAAGGAAGGCAAGGCAAAGCAATGCAAGGCAAGTGAAACAAAAGGCACGGCACGGCAAGGGGAAACAAGGCTAAGGCACGACAACGCAAGCTAGGCAATGCACGGCAAGGCAAGGAAAGTGTAACGCAAGGCAAGGTACGGTCAGTCGAGGCAAGGCTAATGCACGGCAACGCAAGGCTTGGAAGTGCACGGCTAGGGAAGGAAAGCGTAACAGAAGGAAAGGAAGGCAAGGCAAAGCAATGCAAGGCAAGTGAAACAAAAGGCACGGCACGGCCAGGGGAAAAAAGGGTAAGCCACGACAACGCAAGCTAGGCAATGCACGGCAAGGCAAGGAAAGGGTAACGTAAGGGAAGGCACGGTGAGGCAAGGCAAGGCTAATGCACAACAACGCACGGCTAGGCAATGGACGGCAAGACAAGGAAAGGGTAACGCAAGGGAAGTCACGGTCAGGCGAGGCATGTCTACGGCACGACAACGCAAGGCTAGGCAATGCACGGATGGTAAGCAAAGAGAAACGGAAGGCAAGGAAGGCAAGGGAAAGCAAGGCAAGTCAAGAGTAAGGGAAGGAACGGCACGGCAAGGGGAAACAAGGCTAAGGCACGACAACGCAAGCTGGGCAAAGCACGGCAAGGCAAGGAAAGGGTAACGCAAGGCAAGGCACGGTCAGGCAAGACAAGGCTTATGCACGACAAGGCAAGGCTAGGCAGTGCACGGCTAGGCAAGGAACGAGTAACGGAAGGAATGGAAGGCAAGGCAAAGCAAGGCAAGGCAAGTGTAACAAAAGGCACGGCACGGCAATGGGAAACAAGGCTAAGGCACGACAACGCAAGCTAGGCAATGCACGGCAAGGCAAGGAAAGGGTAACGCAAGGCAAGGCAGGGTCAGGCGAGACAAGGCTAAGGCACGACAACGCAAGGCTAGGCAATGCACGGCAAGGCAAGGAAAGGGTAACGCAAGGCAAGGCACGGTGAGGAAAGGCAAGGCTAATGCACAACAACGCACGTCTAGGCAATGCACGGCAAGGCAAGGAAAGAGTAACGGAATGCAAGGAATGCAAGGGAAAGCAAGGGAAGGCAAGAGTAACGGAAGGAACGGCACGGCAAGGGGAAACAAGGCTAAGGCACGACAACGCAAGGCTAGGCAAAGCACGGCAAGGCAAGGAAAGGGTAACGCAAGGCAAGGCACGGTGAGGCATGGCAAGGCTAATGCACGACAACGCACGGCTAGGCAAAGCAAGGCAAGGGAAGGAGAGGGTAACGCAAGGCCAGGCACGGTCAGTCGAGGGCAGGCTAATGCACGACAACGCAAGGCTTAGCAGTGCACGGCTAGGCAAGGAAAGCGTAACAGAAGGAAAGGAAGGCAAGGCAAAGCAATGCAAGTCAAGTGAAACAAAAGGCACGGCACGGCAAGGGGAAAGAAGGCTAAGGCACGACAACGCAAGCTAGGCAATGCACGGCAAGGCAAGGAAAGTGTAACGCAAGGCAAGGCACGGTCAGTCGAGGCAAGGCTAATGCACGACAACGCAAGGCTTGGCAGTGCACGGCTAGGGAAGGAAAGCGTAACAGAAGGAAAGGAAGGCAAGCAAAGCAATGCAAGGCAAGTGAAACAAAAGGCACGGCACGGTAAGGGGAAAAAAGGGTAAGGCACGACAACGCAAGCTAGGCAATGCACGGCAAGGCAAGGAAAGGGTAACGCAAGGCAAGGCACGGTCAGACAAGGCAAGGCTAATGCACGACAACGGAAGGCTAGGCAATGCACGGTAAGGCAAGGAAAGAGGAACGGAAGGCAAGGAATGCAAGGGAAACAAGGCAAGGCAAGAGTAACGGAAGGAACGGCACGGCAAGGGGAAGCAAGGCTAAGGCACGACAACGCAAGGCTAGGCAATGCACGGCAAGGCAAGGAAAGGGTAACGCAAGGCAAGGCACGGTGAGGCAAGGCAAGGCTAAGGCACGAAAACGGAAGGCTAGGCAATGCACGGAAGGCAAGCAAAGAGTAACGGAAGGCAAGGAAGGCAAGGGAAAGCAAGGCAAGGCAAGGGTAAGGGAAGGAACGGCACGGCAAGGGGAAACAAGGCTAAGGAACGACAACGCAAGCTGGGCAAAGCACGGCAAGGCAAGGAAAGGGTAACGTAAGGCAAGGCACGGTGAGGCAAGGCAAGGCTAATGCACAACAACGCACGGCTAGGCAATGGACGGCAAGGCAAGGAAAGGGTAACGCAAGGCAAGGCACGGTCAGTCGAGGCAAGGCTAATGCACGACAACGCAAGGCTTGGCAGTGCAAGGCTAGTCAAGGAAAGAGTAACGGAATGTAAGGAATGCAAGGGAAAGCAAGGCAAGGCAAGAGTAACGGAAGGAACGGCACGGCAAGGGGAAACAAGGCTAAGGCACGACAACGCAAGCTAGGCAATGCACGGCAAGGCAAGGAAAGTGTAACGCAAGGCAAGGCACGGTCAGTCGAGGCAAGGCTAATGCACGACAACGCAAGGCTTGGCAGTGCACGGCTAGGGAAGGAAAGCGTAACAGAAGGAAAGGAAGGCAAGGCAAAGCAATGCAAGGCAAGTGAAACAAAAGGCACGGCACGGCAAGGGGAAACAAGGGTAAGGCACGACAACGCAAGCTAGGCAATGCACGGCAAGGCAAGGAAAGGGTAACGCAAGGGAAGTCACGGTCAGGCGAGGCATGGCTACGGCACGACAACGCAAGGCTAGGCAATGCACGGATGGTAAGCAAAGAGTAACGGAAGGCAAGGAAGGCAAGGGAAAACAAGGCAAGTCAAGAGTAAGGGAAGGAACGGCACGGCAAGGGGAAACAAGGCTAAGGTACGACAACGCAAGCTGGGCAAAGCACGGCAAGGCAAGGAAAGGGTAACGCAAGGCAAGGCACGGTCAGGCAAGGCAAGGCTAATGCACGACAACGCAAAGCTAGGCAGTGCACGGCTAGGCAAGGAACGAGTAACGGAAGGAATGTAAGGCAAGGCAAAGCAAGGCAAGGCAAGTGTAACAAAAGGCACGGCACGGCAAGGGGAAACAAGGCTATGGCACGACAACACAAGCTAGGCAATGCACGGCAAGGCAAGGAAAGGGTAACGCAAGGCAAGGCAGGGTCAGGCGAGACAAGGCTAAGGCACGACAACGCAAGGCTAGGCAATGCACGGCAAGTCAAGGAAAGGGTAACGCAAGGCAAGGCACGGTGAGGAAAGGCAAGGCTAATGCACAACAACGCACGTCTAGGCAATGCACGGTAAGGCAAGGAAAGAGTAACGGAATGTAATGAATGCAAGGGAAAGCAAGGCAAGGCAAGAGTAACGGAAGGAACGGCACGGCAAGGGGAAACAAGGCTAAGGCACGACAACGCAAGGCTAGGCAAAGCACGGCAAAGCAAGGAAAGTGTAACGCAAGGCAAGGCACGGTGAGGCAAGGCAAGGCTAATGCACGACAACGCACGGCTAGGCAAAGCAAGGCAAGGGAAGGAGAGGGTAACGCAAGGCAAGGCACGGTGAAGCGAGGCAAGGCTAAGGCACGATAACGGAAGGCTAGGCAATGCACGTAAGGTAAGCAAAGAGTAACGGAAGGCAAGGAAGGCAAGGGAAAGCAAGGCAAGTTAAGAGTAAGGGAAGGAACGGCACGGCAAGGGGAAGCAAAGCTAAGGCACGACAACGCAAGGCTAGGCAATGTACGGCAAGGCAAGGAAAGGGTAACGCAAGGCAAGGCACGGTGAGGCAAGACAAGGCTAAGGCACGAAAACGCAAGTCTAGGCAGTGCACGGAAGGCAAGCAAAGAGAAACGGAAGGCAAGGAAGGCAAGGGAAAGCAAGGCAAGTTAAGGGTAAGGGAAGGAACGGCACGGCAAGGGGAAACAGGGCTAAGGCATGACAACGCAAGCTAGGCAATGCACGGCAAGGCAAGGAAAGGGTAACGCAAGGCAAGGCACGGTCAGGCAAGGCAAGGCTAATGCACGACAACGCAAGGCTAGGCAATGCAAGGCAAGGCAAGGAAAGGGTAACGCAAGGCAAGGCTCTGTCAGGCGAGGCAAGGCTAAGGCACGACAACGCAAGGCTAGGCAATGCACGGAAGGTAAGCAAAGAGTATCGGAAGGCAAGGAAGGCAAGGGAAAGCAAGGCAAGTTAAGGGTAAGGTAAGGAACGGCACTGCAAGGGGAAACAAGGCTAAGGCACGACAACGCAAGCTAGGCAATGCACGGCAAGGCAAGGAAAGGGTAACGCAAGGCAAGGCACGGTCAGGAAATGCAAGGCTAATGCACGACAACGGAAGGCTAGGCAATGCACGGCAAGGCAAGGAAAGAGTAACGGAATGTAAGGAATGCAAGGGAAAGCAAGGCAAGGCAAGAGTAACGGAAGGAACGGCACGGCAAGGGGAAACAAGGCTAAGGCACGACAACGCAAGGCTAGGCAAAGCACGGCAAGGCAAGGAAAGGGTAACGCAAGGCAAGGCACGGTGAGGGAAGGCAAGGCTAATGCACGACAACGCACGGCTAGGCAAAGCAAGGCAAGGAAAGGAGAGGGTAACGCAAGGCCAGGCACAGTCAGTCGAGAGAAGGCTAATGCACAACAACGCAAGGCTTGGCAGTGCACGGCTAGGCAAGGAAAGCGTAACAGAAGGAAAGGAAGGCAAGGCAAAGCAATGCAAGGCAAGTGAAACAAAAGGCACGGCACGGCAAGGGGAAACAAGGCTAAGGAACGACAACGCAAGCTAGGCAATGCACGGCAAGGCAAGGAAAGGGTAACGCAAGGCAAAGCACGGTCAGTCAAGGCAAGGCTAATGCACGACATCGCAAGGCTTGGCAGTGCACGGCTAGGCAAGGAAAGCGTAACAGAAGGAAAGGAAGGCAAGGCAAAGCAATGCAAGGCAAGTGAAACAAAAGGCACGGCACGGCAAGGGGAAAAAAGGGTAAGGCACGACAACGCAAGCTAGGCAAAGCACGGCAAGGCAAGGAAAGGGTAACGCAAGGCAAGGCACGGTGAGGGAAGGCAAGGCTAATGCACGACAACGCACGGCTAGGCAAAGCAAGGCAAGGGAAGGAGAGGGTAACACAAGGCCAGGCACGGTCAGTCGAGGGAAGGGTAATGCACGACAACGCAAGGCTTAGCAGTGCACGGCTAGGCAAGGAAAGCGTAACAGAAGGAAAGGAAGGCAAGGCAAAGCAATGCAAGTCAAGTGAAACAAAAGGCACGGCACGGCAAGGGGAAACAAGGCTAAGGCACGACAACGCAAGCTAGGCAATGCACGGCAAGGCAAGGAAATTGTAACGCAAGGCAAGGCACGGTCAGTCAAGGCAAGGCTAATGCACGACATCGCAAGGCTTGGCAGGGCACGGCTAGGCAAGGAAAGCGTAACAGAAGGAAAGGAAGGCAAGGCAAAGCAATGCAAGGCAAGTGAAACAAAAGGCACGGCACGGCAAGGGGAAAAAAGGGTAAGGCACGACAACGCAAGCTAGGCAATGCACGGCAAGGCAAGGAAAGGGTAACGCAAGGCAAGGCACGGTCAGACAAGGCAAGGCTAATGGACGACAACGGAAGCCTAGGCAATGCACGGTAAGGCAAGGAAAGAGTAACGGAAGGCAAGGAATGCAAGGGAAACAAGGCAAGGCAAGAGTAACGGAAGGAACGGCACGGCAAGGGGAAGCAAAGCTAAGGCACGACAACGCAAGGCTAGGCAATGCACGGCAAGGCAAGGAAAGGGTAACGCAAGGCAAGGCACTGTCAGGCGAGGCAAGGCTAATGCACGACAACGCAAGGCTAGGCAGTGCACGGCTAGGCAAGGAAAGAGTAACGGAAGGATAGGAAGGCAAGGCAAACAAGGCAAGGCAAGTGTAACAAACGGCACGGCACGGCAAGGGGAAACAAGGCTAAGGCACGACAACGCAAGCTAGGCAATGCACGGCAAGGCAAGGAAAGGGTAACGCAAGGCAAGGCACGGTCAGTCGAGGCAAGGATAATGCACGACAACGCAAGGCTTGGCAGTGCAAGGCTAGGCAAGGAAAGAGTAACAGAAGGAAAGGAAGGCAAGGCAAAGCAATGCAAGGCAAGTGAAACAAAAGGCACGGCACGGCAAGGACAAACAAGGGTAAGGCACGACAACGCAAGCTAGGCAATGCACGGCAAGGCAAGGAAAGGGTAACGTAAGGCAAGGCACGGTGAGGCAAGGCAAGGCTAATGCACAATGAAGGCACGGCTAGGCAATGGACGGCAAGGCAAGGAAAGGGTAACGCAAGGGAAGTCACGGTCAGGCGAGTCAAGGCTACGGCACGACAACGCAAGGCTAGGCAATGAACGGATGGTAAGCAAAGAGTAACGGAAGGCAAGGAAGGCAAGGGAAAGCAAGGCAAGTCAAGAGTAAGGGAAGGAACGGCACGGCAAGGGGAAACAAGGCTAAGGCACGACAACGCAAGCTGGGCAAAGCACGGCAAGGCAAGGAAAGGGTAACCCAAGTCAAGGCACGGTCAGGCAAGGCAAGGCTAATGCACGACAACGCAAGGCTAGGCAGTGCACGGCTAGGCAAGGAACGAGTAACGGAAGGAATGGAAGGCAAGGCAAAGCAAGGCAAGGCAAGTGTAACAAAAGGCACGGCACGGCAAGGGGAAACAAGGCTAAGGCACGACAACGCAAGCTAGGCAATGCACGGCAAGGCAAGGAAAGGGTAACGCAAGGCAAGGCAGGGTCAGGCGAGACAAGGCTAAGGAACGACAACGCAAGGCTAGGCAATGCACGGCAAGGCAAGGAAAGGGTAACGCAAGGGAAGGCACGGTGAGGAAAGGCAAGGCTAATGCACAACAACGCACGTCTTGGCAATGCACGGCAAGGCAAGGAAAGGGTAACGCAAGGGAAGTCACGGTCAGGCGAGGCAAGGCTAAGGCACGACAACGCAATGCTAGGCAATGCACGGCAAGGGAAGGAAACAGTAACGGAATATAAGGAATGCAAGGGAAAGCAAGGCAAGGCAAGAGTAACAGAAGGAACGGCACGGCAAGGGGAAACAAGGCTAAGGCACGACAACGCAAGCTAGGCAATGCACGGCAAGGCAAGGAAAGGGTAACGCAAGGCAAGGCACGGTCAGGAAATGCAAGGCTAATGCACGACAACGGAAGGCTACGCAATGCACGGCAAGGCAAGGAAAGAGTAACGGAATGTAAGGAATGCAAGGGAAAGCAAGGCAAGGCAAGAGTAACGGAAGGAACGGCACGGCAAGGGGAAACAAGGCTAAGGCACGACAACGCAAGGCTAGGCAAAGCACGGCAAGGCAAGGAAAGGGTAACGCAAGGCAAGGCAGGGTGAGGCATGGCAAGGCTAATGCACGACAACGCACGGCTAGGCAAAGCAAGGCAAGGCAAGGAAAGGGTAACGCAAGGCAAGGCACGGTCAGTCGTGGCAAGGCTAATGCACGACAACACAAGGCTTGGCAGTGCAAGGCTAGTCAAGGAAAGAGTAACGGAATGTAAGGAATGCAAGGGAAAGCAAGGCAAGGCAAGAGTAACGGAAGGAACGGCACGGCAAGGGGAAACAAGGCTAAGGCACGACAACGCAAGCTAGGCAATGCACGGCAAGGCCAGGAAAGTGTAACGCAAGGCAAGGCACGGTCAGTCGAGGCAAGGCTAATGCACGACAACGCAAGGCTTGGCAGTGCACGGCTAGGGAAGGAAAGCGTAACAGAAGGAAAGGAAGGCAAGGCAAAGCAATGCAAGGCAAGTGAAACAAAAGGCACGGCACGGCAAGGGGAAACAAGGGTAAGGCACGACAACGCAAGCTAGGCAATGCACGGCAAGGCAAGGAAAGGGTAACGTAAGGGAAGGCACGGTGAGGCAAGGCAAGGCTAATGCACAACAACGCACGGCTAGGCAATGGACGGCAAGGCAAGGAAAGGGTAACGCAAGGGAAGTCACGGTCAGGCGAGGCATGGCTACGGCACGACAACGCAAGGCTAGGCAATGCACGGATGGTAAGCAAAGAGCAACGGAAGGCAAGGAAGGCAAGGGAAAACAAGGCAAGTCAAGAGTAAGGGAAGGAACGGCACGGCAAGGGGAAACAAGGCTAAGGTACGACAACGCAAGCTGGGCAAAGCACGGCAAGGCAAGGAAAGGGTAACGCAAGGCAAGGCACGGTCAGGCAAGGCAAGGCTAATGCACGACAACGCAAGGCTAGGCAGTGCACGGCTAGGCAAGGAACGAGTAACGGAAGGAATGGAAGGCAAGGCAAAGCAAGGCAAGGCAAGTGTAACAAAAGGCACGGCACGGCAAGGGGAAACAAGGCTAAGGCACGACAACACAAGCTAGGCAATGCACGGCAAGGCAAGGAAAGGGTAACGCAAGGCAAGGCAGGGTCAGGCGAGACAAGGCTAAGGCACGACAACGCAAGGCTAGGCAATGCACGGCAAGTCAAGGAAAGGGTAACGCAAGGCAAGGCACGGTGAGGAAAGGCAAGGCTAATGCAAAACAACGCACGTCTAGGCAATGCACGGTAAGGCAAGGAAAGAGTAACGGAATGTAAGGAATGCAAGGGAAAGCAAGGCAAGGAAAGAGTAACGGAAGGAACGGCACGGCAAGGGGAAACAAGGCTAAGGCACGACAACGCAAGGCTAGGCAAAGCACGGCAAAGCAAGGAAAGGGTAACGCAAGGCAAGGCACGGTGAGGCAAGGCAAGGCTAATGCACGACAACGCACGGCTAGGCAAAGCAAGGCAAGGGAAGGAGAGGGTAACGCAAGGCAAGGCACGGTCAAGCGAGGCAAGGCTAAGGCACGATAACGGAAGGCTAGGCAATGCACGTAAGGTAAGCAAAGAGTAACGGAAGGCAAGGAAGGCAAGGGAAAGCAAGGCAAGTTAAGAGTAAGGGAAGGAACGGCACGGCAAGGGGAAACAAGGCTAAGGCACGAAAACGCAAGCTAGGCAAAGCACGGCAAGGCAAGGAAAGGGTAACGCAAGGCAAGGCACGGTGAGGGAAGGCAAGGCTAATGCACGACAACGCACGGCTAGGCAAAGCAAGGCAAGGGAAGGAGAGGGTAACGCAAGGCCAGGCACGGTCAGTCGAGGGAAGGCTAATGCACGACAACGCAAGGCTTGGCAGTGCACGGCTAGGCAAGGAAAGCGTAACAGAAGGAAAGGAAGGCAAGGCAAAGCAATGCAAGGCAAGTGAAACAAAAGGCACGGCACGGCAAGGGGAAACAAGGCTAAGGCACGACAAAGCAAGCTAGGCAATGCACGGCAAGGTAAGGAAAGGGTAACGCAAGGCAAAGCACGGTCAGTCAAGGCAAGGCTAATGCACGACATCGCAAGGCTTGGCAGGGCACGGCTAGGCAAGGAAAGCGTAACAGAAGGAAAGGAAGGCAAGGCAAAGCAATGCAAGGCAAGTGAAACAAAAGGCACGGCACGGCAAGGGGAAAAAAGGGTAAGGCACGACAACGCAAGCTAGGCAAAGCACGGCAAGGCAAGGAAAGGGTAACGCAAGGCAAGGCACGGTGAGGCATGGCAAGCCTAATGCACGACAACGCACGGCTAGGCAAAGCAAGGCAAGGGAAGGAGAGGGTAACACAAGGCCAGGCACGGTCAGTCGAGGGAAGGCTAATGCACGACAACGCAAGGCTTAGCAGTGCACGGCTAGGCAAGGAAAGCGTAACATAAGGAAAGGAAGGCAAGGCAAAGCAATGCAAGGCAAGTGGAAAAAAAAGGCACGGCACGGCAAGGGGAAACAATGCTAAGGCACGACAACGCAAGCTAGGCAATGCACGGCAAGGCAAGGAAAGGGTAACGCAAGGCAAGGCAGGGTCAGGCGAGACAAGGCTAAGGCACGACAACGCAAGGCTAGGCAATGCACGGCAAGGCAAGGAAAGGGTAACGCAAGGAAAGGCACGGTGAGGAAAGGCAAGGCTAATGCACAACAACGCACGTCTAGGCAATGCACGGCAAGGCAAGGAAAGGGTAACGCAAGGGAAGTCAGGGTCAGGCGAGGCAAGGCTAAGGCACGACAACGCAAGGCTAGGCAATTCACGGCAAGGCAAGGAAAGAGTAACGGAATGTAAGGAATGCAAGGGAAAGCAAGGCAAGGCAAGAGTAACAGAAGGAACGGCACGGCAAGGGGAAACAAGGCTAAGGCACGACAACGCAAGCTAAGCAATGCACGGCAAGGCAAGGAAAGGGTAACGCAAGGCAAGGCAGGGTCAGGCGAGACAAGGCTAAGGCACGACAACGCAAGGCTAGGCAATGCACGGCAAGGCAAGGAAAGGGTAACGCATGGAAAGGCACGGTGAGGAAAGGCAAGGCTAATGCACAACAACGCACGTCTAGGCAATGCACGGCAAGGCAAGGAAAGGGTAACGCAAGGGAAGTCACGGTCAGGCGAGGCAAGGCTAAGGCACCACAACGCAAGGCTAGGCAATGCACGGCAAGGCAAGGAAAGAGTAACGGAATGTAAGGAATACAAGGGAAAGCAAGGCAAGGCAAGAGTAACAGAAGGAACGGCACGGCAAGGGGAAACAAGGCTAAGGCACGACAACGCAAGCTAGGCAATGCACGGCAAGGCAAGGAAAGGGTAACGCAAGGCAAGGCACGGTCAGGAAATGCAAGGCTAATGCACGACAACGGAAGGCTAGGCAATGCACGGCAAGGCAAGGAAAGAGTAACGGAATGTAAGGAATGCAAGGGAAAGCAAGGCAAGGCAAGAGTAACGGAAGGAACGGCACGGCAAGGGGTAACAAGGCTAAGGCACGACAACGCAAGGCTAGGCAAAGCACGGCAAGGCAAGGAAAGGGTAACGCAAGGCAAGGCACGGTGAGGCATGGCAAGGCTAATGCACGACAACGCACGGCTAGGCAAAGCAAGGCAAGGGAAGGAGAGGGTAACGCAAGGCCAGGCACGGTCAGTCGAGGGAAGGCTAATGCACGACAACGCAAGGCTTGGCAGTGCACGGCTAGGCAAGGAAAGCGTAACAAAAGGAAAGGATGGCAAGGCAAAGCAATGCAAGGCAAGTGAAACAAAAGGCACGGCACGGCAAGGGGAAACAAGGCTAAGGCACGACAACGCAAGCTAGGCAATGCACGGCAAGGCAAGGAAAGTGTAACGCAAGGCAAGGTACGGTCAGTCGAGGCAAGGCTAATGCACGACAACGCAAGGCTTGGAAGTGCACGGCTAGGGATGGAAAGCGTAACAGAAGGAAAGGAAGGCAAGGCAAAGCAATGCAAGGCAAGTGAAACAAAAGGCATGGCACGGCAAGGGGAAAAAAGGGTAAGGCACGACAACGCAAGCTAGGCAATGCACGGCAAGGCAAGGAAAGGGTAACGTAAGGGAAGGCACGGTGAGGCAAGGCAAGGCTAATGCACAACAACGCACGGCTAGGCAATGGACGGCAAGACAAGGAAAGGGTAACGCAAGGGAAGTCACGGTCAGGCGAGGCATGGCTACGGCACGACAACGCAAGGCTAGGCAATGCACGGATGGTAAGCAAAGAGTAACGGAAGGCAAGGAATGCAAGGGAAAGCAAGGCAAGTCAAGAGTAAGGGAAGGAACGGCACGGCAAGGGGAAACAAGGGTAAGGCACGACAACGCAAGCTGGGCAAAGCACGGCAAGGCAAGGAAAGCGTAACGCAAGGCAAGGCACGGTCAGGCAAGGCAAGGCTTATGCACGACAAGGCAAGGCTAGGCAGTGCACGGCTAGGCAAGGAACGAGTAACGGAAGGAATGGAAGGCAAGGCAAAGCAAGGCAAGGCAAGTGTAACAAAAGGCACGGCACGGCAATGGGAAACAAGGCTAAGGCACGACAACGAAAGCTAGACAATGCACGGCAAAGCAAGCAAAGGGTAACGCAAGGCAAGGCAGGGTCAGGCGAGACAAGGCTAAGGCACGACAACGCAAGGCTAGACAATGCACGGCAAGGCAAGGAAAGGGTAACGCAAGGCAAGGCACGGTGAAGAAAGGCAAGGCTAATGCACAACAACGCACGTCTAGGCAATGCACGGCAAGGTAAGGAAAGAGTAACGGAATGTAAGGAATGCAAGGGAAAGCAAGGCAAGGCAAGAGTAACGGAAGGAACGGCACGGCAAGGGGAAACAAGGCTAAGGCACGACAACGCAAGGCTAGGCAAAGCACGGCAAGGCAAGGAAAGGGTAACGCAAGGCAAGGCACGGTGAGGCAAGGCAAGGCTAATGCACGACAACGCACGGCTAGGCAAAACAAGGCAAGGGACGGAGAGGGTAACGCAAGGCAAGGCACGGTCAAGCGAGGCAAGGCTAAGGCACGACAACGGAAGGCTAGGCAATGCACGTAATATAAGCAAAGAGTAACGGAAGGCAAGGAAGGCAAGGGAAAGCAAAGCAAGTTAAGAGTAAGGGAAGGAACGGCACGGCAAGGGGAAACAAGGCTAAGGCACGAAAACGCAAGCTAGTCAAAGCACGGCAAGGCAAGGAAAGGGTAACGCAAGGCAAGGCAGGGTCAGGCTAGGCAAGGCTAATTCACGACAACGCAAGGCTAGGCAGTGCACGGCTAGGCAAGGAACGAGTAACGGAAGGAATGAAAGGCAAGGCAAAGCAAGGCAAGGCAAGTGAACCAAAAGGCACGGCACGGCAAGGGGAAACAAGGCTAAGGCACGACAACGCAAGCTAGGCAATGCACGGCAAGGCAAGGAAAGGGTAACGCAAGGCAAGGCAGGGTCAGTCGAGGCAAGGCTAATACACGACAACGCAAGGCTTGGCAGTGCACGGCTAGGCAAGGAACGAGTAACAGAAGGAAAGGAACGCAAGGCAAAGCAATGCAAGGCAAGTGAAACAAAAGGCACGGCACGGCAAGGGGAAACAAGGGTAAGGCACGACAACGCAAGCTAGGCAATGCACGGCAAGGCAAGGAAAGGGTAACGCAAGGCAAGGCACGGTGAGGCAAGGCAAGGCTAATGCACAACAACGCACGGCTAGGCAATGCACGGCAAGGCAAGGAAAGGGTAACGCAAGTGAAGTCACGGTCAGGCGAGGCAAGGCTAAGGCACGACAACGCAAGGCTAGGCAATGCAGGTAAGGCAAGCAAGGAGTAACGGAAGGGAAGGAAGGCAAGGGAAAGCAAGGCAAGGCAAGGTTAACGGAAGGAACGGCTCGGCAAGGGGAAACAAGGCTAAGGCACGGCTACGGACGGCTAGGCAATGCACGGCCAGGCAAGGAAAGGGTAACGAAAGGCAAGGCACGGTGAGGCAAGTCAAGGCTAAGGCACGAAAACGCAAGGCTAGGCAGTGCACGGAAGGCAAGCAAAGAGTAACGGAAGGCAAGGAAGGCAAGGGAAAGCAAGGCAAGTTAAGGGTAAGGGAGGGAACGGCACTGCAAGGGTTAACAAGGCTAAGGCACGACAACGCAAGCTAGGCAATGCACGGCAAGGCAAGGAAAGGGTAACGCAATGCAAGGCACGGTCAGGAAATGCTAGGCTAATGCACGACAACGGAAGGCTAGGCAATGCACGGCAAGGCAAGGAAAGAGTAACGGAATGTAAGGAATGCAAGGGAAAGCAAGGGAAGGCAAGAGTAACGGAAGGAACGGCACGGCAAAAGGAAACAAGGCTAAGGCACCACAACGCAAGGCTAGGCAAAGCACGGCAAGGCAAGGAAAGGGTAACGCAAGGCAAGGCACGGTGAGGCAAGGCAAGGCTAATGCACGACAACGCACGGCTAGGCAAAGCAAGGCAAGGGAAGGAGAGGGTAACGCAAGGCCAGGCACGGTCAGTCGAGGGAAGGCTAATGCACGACAACGCAAGGCTTGGCAGTGCACGGCTAGGCAAGGAAAGCGTAACAGAAGGAAAGGAAGGCAAGGCAAAGCAATGCAAGGCAAGTGAAACAAAAGGCACGGCACGGCAAGGGGAAACAAGGCTAAGGCACGACAACGCAAGCTAGGCAATGCACGGCAAGGCAAGGAAAGGGTAACGCAAGGCAAAGCACGGTCAGTCAAGGCAAGGCTAATGCACGACATCGCAAGGCTTGGCAGTGCACGGCTAGGCAAGGAAAGCGTAACAGAAGGAAAGGAAGGCAAGGCAAAGCAATCCAAGGCAAGTGAAACAAAAGGCACGGCACGGCAAGGGGAAAAAAGGGTAAGGCACGACAACGCAAGCTAGGCAAAGCACGGCAAGGCAAGGAAAGGGTAACGCAAGGCAAGGCACGGTGAGGCATGGCAAGGCTAATGCACGACAACGCACGGCTAGGCAAAGCCAGTCAAGGGAAGGAGAGGGTAACGCAAGGCCAGGCACGGTCAGTCGAGGGAAGGCTAATGCACGACAACGCAAGGCTTAGCAGTGCACGGCTAGGCAAGGAAAGCGTAACATAAGGAAAGGAAGGCAAGGCAAAGCAATGCAAGGCAAGTGAAACAAAAGGCACGGCACGGCAAGGGGAAACAAGGCTAAGGCACGACAACGCAAGCTAGGCAATGCACGGCAAGGCAAGGAAAGGGTAACGCAAGGCAAGGCAGGGTCAGGCGAGACAAGGCTAAGGCACGACAACGCAAGGCTAGGCAATGCACGGCAAGGCAAGGAAAGGGTAACGCAAGGGAAGGCACGGTGAGGAAAGGCAAGGCTAATGCACAACAACGCACGTCTAGGCAATGCACGGCAAGGCAAGGAAAGGGTAACGCAAGGGAAGTCACGGTCAGGCGAGGCAAGGCTAAGGCACGACAACGCAAGGCTAGGCAATGCATGGCAAGGCAAGGAAAGAGTAACGGAATGTAAGGAATGCAAGGGAAAGCAAGGCAAGGCAAGAGTAACAGAAGGAACGGCACGGCAAGGGGAAACAAGGCTAAGGCACGACAACGCAAGCTAGGCAATGCACGGCAAGGCAAGGAAAGGGTAACGCAAGGCAAGGCACGGTCAGGAAATGCAAGGCTAATGCACGACAACGGAAGGCTAGGCAATGCACGGCAAGGCAAGGAAAGAGTAACGGAATGTAAGGAATGCAAGGGAAAGCAAGGCAAGGCAAGAGTAACGGAAGGAACGGCACGGCAAGGGGAAACAAGGCTAAGGCACGACAACGCAAGGCTAGGCAAAGCACGGCAAGGCAAGGAAAGGGTAACGCAAGGCAAGGCACGGTGAGGCATGGCAAGGCTAATGCACGATAACGCACGACTAGGCAAAGCAAGGCAAGGGAAGGAGAGGGTAACGCAAGGCCAGCCACGGTCAGTCGAGGGAAGGCTAATGCACGACAACGCAAGGCTTGGCAGTGCACGGCTAGGCAAGGAAAGCGCAAGGCTTGGCAGTGCACGGCTAGGGAAGGAAAGCGTAGCAGAAGGAAAGGAAGGCAAGGCAAAGCAATGCAAGGCAAGTGAAACAAAAGGCACGGCACGGTAAGGGGAAAAAAGGGTAAGGCACGACAACGCAAGCTAGGCAATGCACGGCAATGCAAGGAAAGGGTAACGCAAGGCAAGGCACGGTCAGACAAGGCAAGGCTAATGCACGACAACGCAAGGCTAGGCAATGCACGGTAAGGCAAGGAAAGAGTAACGGAAGGCAAGGAATGCAAGGGAAACAAGGCAAGGCAAGAGTAACGGAAGGAACGGCACGGCAAGGGGAAGCAAGGCTAAGGCACGACAACGCAAGGCTAGGCAATGCACGGCAAGGCAAGGAAAGGGTAACGCAAGGCAAGGCACTGTCAGGCGAGGCAAGGCTAATGCACGACACCGCAAGGCTAGGCAGTGCACGGCTAGGCAAGGAAAGAGTAAGGGAAGGATAGGAAGGTAAGGCAAAGCAAGGCAAGGCAAGTGTAACAAACGGCACCGCACGGCAAGGGGAAACAAGGTAAGGCACGACAACGCAAGCTAGGCAATGCACGGCAAGGCAAGGAAAGGGTAACGCAAGGCAAGGCACGGTCAGTCGAGGCAAGGCTAATGCACGACAACGCAAGGCTTGGCAGTGCAAGGCTAGGCAAGGAAAGAGTAACAGAAGGAAAGGAAGGCAAGGCAAAGCAATGCAAGGCAAGTGAAACAAAAGGCACGGCACGGCAAGGAGAAACAAGGGTAAGGCACGACAACGCAAGCTAGGCAATGCACGGCAAGGCAAGGAAAGGGTAACGTAAGGAAAGGCACGGTGAGGCAAGGCAAGGCTAATGCACAACAACGCAGGGCTAGGCAATGGACGGCAAGGCAAGGAAAGGGTAACGCAAGGGAAGTCACGGTCAGGCGAGTCAAGGCTACGGCACGACAACGCAAGGCTAGGCAATGCACGGATGGTAAGCAAAGAGTAACGGAAGGCAAGGAAGGCAAGGGAAAGCAAGGCAAGTCAAGAGTAAGGGAAGGAACGGCACGGCAAGGGGAAACAAGGCTAAGGCACGACAACGTATGCTGAGCAAAGCACGGCAAGGCAAGGAAAGGGTAACGCAAGGCAAGGCACGGTCAGGAAATGCAAGGCTAATGCACGACAACGGAAGGCTAGGCAATGCACGGCAAGGCAAGGAAAGAGTAACGGAATGTAAGGAATGCAAGGGAAAGCAAGGCAAGGCAAGAGTAACGGAAGGAACGGCACGGCAAGGGGAAGCAAGGCTAAGGCACGACAACGCAAGGCTTGGAAGTGCACGCCTAGGGAAGGAAAGCGTAACAGAAGGAAAGGAAGGCAAGGCAAAGCAATGCAAGGCAAGTGAAACAAAAGGCATGGCACGGCAAGGGGAAACAAGTGTAAGGCACGACAACGCAAGCTAGGCAATGCACGGCAAGGCAAGGAAAGGGTAACGTAAGGGAAGGCACGGTGAGGCAAGGCAAGGCTAATGCACAACAACGCACGGCTAGGCAATGGACGGCAAGACAAGGAAAGGGTAACGCAAGGGAAGTCACGGTCAGGCGAGGCATGGCTACGGCACGACAACGCAAGGCTAGGCAATGGACGGATGGTAAGCAAAGAGTAACGGAAGGCAAGGAATGCAAGGGAAAGCAAGGCAAGTCAAGAGTAAGGGAAGGAACGGCACGGCAAGGGGAAACAAGGCTAAGGCACGACAACGCAAGCTGGGCAAAGCACGGCAAGGCAAGGAAAGGGTAACGCAAGGCAAGGCACGGTCAGGCAAGGCAAGGCTTATGCACGACAAGGCAAGGCTAGGCAGTGCACGGCTAGGCAAGGAACGAGTAACGGAAGGAATGGGAGGCAAGGCAAAGCAAGGCAAGGCAAGTGTAACAAAAGGCACGGCACGGCAATGGGAAACAAGGCTAAGGCACGAC
The DNA here is from genome assembly GCF_037893015.1 of Macrotis lagotis. Taxonomy (NCBI): domain Eukaryota; kingdom Metazoa; phylum Chordata; class Mammalia; order Peramelemorphia; family Peramelidae; genus Macrotis; species Macrotis lagotis. The sequence continues at coordinate 201,923 of NW_027422171.1, read as the reverse complement.
AACGCAAGCTAGGCAATGCACGGCAAAGCAAGGAAAGTGTAACGCAAGGCAAGACAGGGTCAGGCGAGACAAGGCTAAGGCACGACAACGCAAGGCTAGACAATGCACGGCAAGGCAAGGAAAGGGGCACGCAAGGCAAGGCACGGTGAGGAAAGGCAAGGCTAATGCACAACAACGCACGTCTAGGCAATGCACGGCAAGGCAAGGAAAGAGTAACGGAATGTAAGGAATGCAAGGGAAAGCAAGGCAAGGCAAGAGTAACGGAAGGAACGGCACGGCAAGGGGAAACAAGGCTAAGGCACGACAACGCAAGGCTAGGCAAAGCACGGCAAGGCAAGGAAAGGGTAACGCAAGGCAAGGCACGGTGAGGCAAGGCAAGGCTAATGCACGACAACGCACGGCTAGGCAAAACAAGGCAAGGGACGGAGAGGGTAACGCAAGGCAAGGCACGGTCAAGCGAGGCAAGGCTAAGGCACGACAACGGAAGGCTAGGCAATGCACGTAATATAAGCAAAGAGTAACGGAAGGCAAGGAAGGCAAGGGAAAGCAAAGCAAGTTAAGAGTAAGGGAAGGAACGGCACGGCAAGGGGAAACAAGGCTAAGGCACGAAAACGCAAGGCTAGGCAATGCACGGCAAGGCAAGGAAAGGGTAACGCAAGGGAAGGCACGGTGAGGAAAGGCAAGGCTAATGCACAACAACGCACGTCTTGGCAATGCACGGCAAGGCAAGGAAAGGGTAACGCAAGGGAAGTCACGGTCAGGCGAGGCAAGGCTAAGGCACGACAACGCAAGGCTAGGCATGCACGGCAAGGCAAGGAAACAGTAACGGAATGTAAGGAATGCAAGGGAAAGCAAGGCAAGGCTAGAGTAACAGAAGGAACGGCACGGCAAGGGGAAACAAGGCTAAGGCACGACAACGCAAGCTAGGCAATGCACGGCAAGGCAAGGAAAGGGTAACGCAAGGCAAGGCACGGTCAGGAAATGCAAGGCTAATGCACGACAACGGAAGGCTAGGGAATGCACGGCAAGGCAAGGAAAGAGTAACGGAATGTAAGGAATGCAAGGGAAAGCAAGGCAAGGCAAGAGTAACGGAAGGAACGGCACGGCAAGGGGAAACAAGGCTAAGGCACGACAACGCAAGGCTAGGCAAAGCACGGCAAGGCAAGGAAAGGGTAACGCAAGGCAAGGCACGGTGAGGCATGGCAAGGCTAATGCACGACAACGCACGGCTAGGCAAAGCAAGGCAAGGGAAGGAGAGGGTAACGCAAGGCCAGGCACGGTCAGTCGAGGGAAGGCTAATGCACGACAACGCAAGGCTTAGCAGTGCACGGCTAGGCAAGGAAAGCGTAACAGAAGGAAAGGAAGGCAAGGCAAAGCAATGCAAGGCAAGTGAAACAAAAGGCACGGCACGGCAAGGAGAAACAAGGGTAAGGCACGACAACGCAAGCTAGGGAATGCACGGCAAGGCAAGGAAAGGGTAACGTAAGGAAAGGCACGGTGAGGCAAGGCCAGGCTAATGCACAACAACGCACGGCTAGGGAATGGACGGCAAGGCAAGGAAAGGGTAACGCAAGGGAAGTCACGGTCAGGCGAGGCAAGGCTAAGGCACGACAACGCAAGGCTAGGCAATGCACGGATGGTAAGCAAAGAGTAACGGAAGGCAAGGAAGGCAAGGGAAAGCAAGGCAAGTCAAGAGTAAGGGAAGGAACGGCACGGCAAGATGAAACAAGGCTAAGGCACGACAACGCAAGCTTGGCAAAGCACGGCAAGGCAAGGAAAGGGTAACGCAAGGCAAGGCACGGTCAGGCAAGGCAAGGCTAATGCACGACAACGCAAGGCTAGGCAGTGCACGGCTAGGCAAGGAACGAGTAACGGAAGGAATGGAAGGCAAGGCAAAGCAAGGCAAGGCAAGTGTAACAAAAGGCACGGCACGGCAAGGGGAAACAATGCTAAGGCACGACAACGCAATCTAGGCAATGCACGGCAAGGCAAGGAAAGGGTAACGCAAGGCAAGGCAGGGTCAGGCGAGACAAGGCTAAGGCACGACAACGCAAGGCTAGGCAATGCACGGTAAGGCAAGGAAAGGGTAACGCAAGGAAAGGCACGGTGAGGAAAGGCAAGGCTAATGCACAACAACGCACGTCTAGGCAATGCACGGCAAGGCAAGGAAAGGGTAACGCAAGGGAAGTCACGGTCAGGCGAGGCAAGGCTAAGGCACGACAACGCAAGGCTAGGCAATTCACGGCAAGGCAAGGAAAGAGTAACGGAATGTAAGGAATGCAAGGGAAAGCAAGGCAAGGCAAGAGTAACAGAAGGAACGGCACGGCAAGGGGAAACAAGGCTAAGGCACGACAACGCAAGCTAGGCAATGCACGGCAAGGCAAGGAAAGGGTAACGCAAGGCAAGGCAGGGTCAGGCGAGACAAGGCTAAGGCACGACAACGCAAGGCTAGGCAATGCACGGCAAGGCAAGGAACGGGTAACGGAAGGGAAGGCACGGTGCAAGGCTAATGCACAACAACGCACGTCTAGGCAATGCACGGCAAGGCAAGGAAAGGGTAACGCAAGGGAAGTCACGGTCAGGCGAGGCAAGGCTAAGGCACGACAACGCAAGGCTAGGCAATGCACGGCAAGGCAAGGAAAGAGTAACGGAATGTAAGGAATGCAAGGGAAAGCAAGGCAAGGCAAGTGAAACAAAAGGCACGGCACGGCAAGGGGAAACAAGGCTAAGGCACGACAACGCAAGCTAGGCAATGCACGGCAAGGCAAGGAAAGTGTAACGCAAGGCAAGGTACGGTCAGTCGAGGCAAGGCTAATGCACGACAACGCAAGGCTTGGCAAGTGCACGGCTAGGGAAGGAAAGCGTAACAGAAGGAAAGGAAGGCAAGGCAAAGCAATGCAAGGCAAGTGAAACAAAAGGCACGGCACGGCAAGGGGAAAAAAGGGTAAGGCACGACAACGCAAGCTAGGCAATGCACGGCAAGGCAAGGAAAGGGTAACGTAAGGGAAGGCACGGTGAGGCAAGGCAAGGCTAATGCACAGCAACGCACGGCTAGGCAATGGACGGCAAGACAAGGAAAGGGTAACGCAAGGGAAGTCACGGTCAGGCGAGGCATGGCTACGGCACGACAACGCAAGGCTAGGCAATGCACGGATGGTAAGCAAAGAGTAACGGAAGGCAAGGAAGGCAAGGGAAAGCAAGGCAAGTCAAGAGTAAGGGAAGGAACGGCACGGCAAGGGGAAACAAGGCTAAGGCACGACAACGCAAGCTTGGCAAAGCACGGCAAGGCAAGGAAAGGGTAACGCAAGGCAAGGCACGGTCAGGCAAGGCAAGGCTTATGCACGACAAGGCAAGGCTAGGCAGTGCACGGCTAGGCAAGGAACGAGTAACGGAAGGAATGGAAGGCAAGGCAAAGCAAGATAAGGCAAGTGTAACAAAAGGCACGGCACGGCAATGGGAAACAAGGCTAAGGCACGACAACGCAAGCTAGGCAATGCACGGCAAAGCAAGGAAAGGGTAACGCAAGGCAAGGCAGGGTCAGGCGAGACAAGGCTAAGGCACGACAACGCAAGGCTAGGCAATGCACGGCAAGGCAAGGAAAGGGTAACGCAAGGCAAGGCACGGTGAGGAAAGGCAAGGCTAATGCACAACAACGCACGTCTAGGCAATGCACGGCAAGGCAAGGAAAGAGTAACGGAATGTAAGGAATGCAAGGGAAAGCAAGGCAAGGCAAGAGTAACGGTAGGAACGGCACGGCAAGGGGAAACAAGGCTAAGGCACGACAACGCAAGGCTAGGCAAAGCACGGCAAGGCAAGGAAAGGGTAACGCAAGGCAAGGCACGGTGAGGCAAGGCAAGGCTAATGCACGACAACGCACGGCTAGGCAAAACAAGGCAAGGGACGGAGAGGGTAACGCAAGGCAAGGCACGGTCAAGCGAGGCAAGGCTAAGGCACGACAACGGAAGGCTAGGCAATGCACGTAAGGTAAGCAAAGAGTAACGGAAGGCAAGGAAGGCAAGGGAAAGCAAAGCAAGTTAAGAGTAAGGGAAGGAACGGCACGGCAAGGGGAAACAAGGCTAAGGCACGAAAACGCAAGCTAGGCAAAGCACGGCAAGGCAAGGAAAGGGTAACGCAAGGCAAGGCACGGTCAGGCTAGGCAAGGCTAATGCACGACAACGCAAGGCTAGGCAGTGCACGGCTAGGCAAGGAACGAGTAACGGAAGGAATGAAAGGCAAGGCAAAGCAAGGCAAGGCAAGTGAACCAAAAGGCACGGCACGGCAAGGGGAAACAAGGCTAAGGCACGACAACGCAAGCTAGGCAATGCACGGCAAGGCAAGGAAAGGGTAACGCAAGGCAAGGCAGGGTCAGTCGAGGCAAGGCTAATGCACGACAACGCAAGGCTTGGCAGTGCACGGCTAGGCAAGGAACGAGTAACAGAAGGAAAGGAACGCAAGGCAAAGCAATGCAAGGCAAGTGAAACAAAAGGCACGGCACGGCAAGGGGAAACAAGGGTAAGGCACGACAACGCAAGCTAGGCAATGCACGGCAAGGCAAGGAAAGGGTAACGCAAGGCAAGGCACGGTGAGGCAAGGCAAGGCTAATGCACAACAACGCACGGCTAGGCAATGCACGGCAAGGCAAGGAAAGGGTAACGCAAGTGAAGTCACGGTCAGGCGAGGCAAGGCTAAGGCACGACAACGCAAGGCTAGGCAATGCAGGTAAGGCAAGCAAGGAGTAACGGAAGGGAAGGAAGGCAAGGGAAAGCAAGGCAAGGCAAGGTTAACGGAAGGAACGGCTCGGCAAGGGGAAACAAGGCTAAGGCACGGCTACGGACGGCTAGGCAATGCACGGCCAGGCAAGGAAAGGGTAACGAAAGGCAAGGCACGGTGAGGCAAGTCAAGGCTAAGGCACGAAAACGCAAGGCTAGGCAGTGCACGGAAGGCAAGCAAAGAGTAACGGAAGGCAAGGAAGGCAAGGGAAAGCAAGGCAAGTTAAGGGTAAGGGAGGGAACGGCACTGCAAGGGTTAACAAGGCTAAGGCACGACAACGCAAGCTAGGCAATGCACGGCAAGGCAAGGAAAGGGTAACGCAAGGCAAGGCACGGTCAGGAAATGCAAGGCTAATGCACGACAACGGAAGGCTAGGCAATGCACGGCAAGGCAAGGAAAGAGTAACGGAATGTAAGGAATGCAAGGGAAAGCAAGGGAAGGCAAGAGTAACGGAAGGAACGGCACGGCAAGAGGAAACAAGGCTAAGGCACCACAACGCAAGGCTAGGCAAAGCACGGCAAGGCAAGGAAAGGGTAACGCAAGGCAAGGCACGGTGAGGCAAGGCAAGGCTAATGCACGACAACGCACGGCTAGGCAAAGCAAGGCAAGGGAAGGAGAGGGTAACGCAAGGCCAGGCACGGTCAGTCGAGGGAAGGCTAATGCACGACAACGCAAGGCTTGGCAGTGCACGGCTAGGCAAGGAAAGCGTAACAGAAGGAAAGGAAGGCAAGGCAAAGCAATGCAAGGCAAGTGAAACAAAAGGCACGGCACGGCAAGGGGAAACAAGGCTAAGGCACGACAACGCAAGCTAGGCAATGCACGGCAAGGCAAGGAAAGGGTAACGCAAGGCAAAGCACGGTCAGTCAAGGCAAGGCTAATGCACGACATCGCAAGGCTTGGCAGTGCACGGCTAGGCAAGGAAAGAGTAACAGAAGGAAAGGAAGGCAAGGCAAAGCAATGCAAGGCAAGTGAAACAAAAGGCACGGCACGGCAAGGGGAAAAAAGGGTAAGGCACGACAACGCAAGCTAGGCAAAGCACGGCAAGGCAAGGAAAGGGTAACGCAAGGCAAGGCACGGTGAGGCATGGCAAGGCTAATGCACGACAACGCACGGCTAGGCAAAGCAAGGCAAGGGAAGGAGAGGGTAACGCAAGGCCAGGCACGGTCAGTCGAGGGAAGGCTAATTCACGACAACGCAAGGCTTAGCAGTGCACGGCTAGGCAAGGAAAGCGTAACATAAGGAAAGGAAGGCAAGGCAAAGCAATGCAAGGCAAGTGAAACAAAAGGCACGGCACGGCAAGGGGAAACAAGGCTAAGGCACGACAACGCAAGCTAGGCAATGCACGGCAAGGCAAGGAAAGGGTAACGCAAGGCAAGGCAGGGTCAGGCGAGACAAGGCTAAGGCACGACAACGCAAGGCTAGGCAATGCACGGCAAGGCAAGGAAAGGGTAACGCAAGGGAAGGCACGGTGAGGAAAGGCAAGGCTAATGCACAACAACGCACGTCTAGGCAATGCACGGCAAGGCAAGGAAAGGGTAACGCAAGGGAAGTCACGGTCAGGCGAGGCAAGGCTAAGGCACGACAACGCAAGGCTAGGCAATGCATGGCAAGGCAAGGAAAGAGTAACGGAATGTAAGGAATGCAAGGGAAAGCAAGGCAAGGCAAGAGTAACAGAAGGAACGGCACGGCAAGGGGAAACAAGGCTAAGGCACGACAACGCAAGCTAGGCAATGCACGGCAAGGCAAGGAAAGGGTAACGCAAGGCAAGGCACGGTCAGGAAATGCAAGGCTAATGCACGACAACGGAAGGCTAGGCAATGCACGGCAAGGCAAGGAAAGAGTAACGGAATGTAAGGAATGCAAGGGAAAGCAAGGCAAGGCAAGAGTAACGGAAGGAACGGCACGGCAAGGGGAAACAAGGCTAAGGCACGACAACGCAAGGCTAGGCAAAGCACGGCAAGGCAAGGAAAGGGTAACGCAAGGCAAGGCACGGTGAGGCATGGCAAGGCTAATGCACGACAACGCACGGCTAGGCAAAGCAAGGCAAGGGAAGGAGAGGGTAACGCAAGGCCAGGCACGGTCAGTCGAGGGAAGGCTAATGCACGACAACGCAAGGCTTGGCAGTGCACGGCTAGGCAAGGAAAGCGTAACAGAAGGAAAGGAAGGCAAGGCAAAGCAATGCAAGGCAAGTGAAACAAAAGGCACGGCACGGCAAGGGGAAACAAGGGTAAGGCACGACAACGCAAGACTAGGCAATGCATGGCCAGGCTAGGAAAGGGTACCGCAAGGCAAGGCACGGTCAGACAAGGCAAGGCTAATGCACGACAACGCAAGGCTAGGCAATGCACGGTAAGGCAAGGAAAGAGTAACGGAAGGCAAGGAAGGCAAGGGAAAGCAAGGCAAGGCAAGAGTAACGGAAGGCACGACGGCACGGCAAGGGGAACGCAAGGCTAAGGCACGACAACGCAAGGCTAGGCAATGCACGGCAAGGCAAGGAAAGGGTAACGCAAGGCAAGGCACACGTCAGGCGAGGCAAGGCTAATGCACGACAACGCAAGGCTAGGCAGTGCACGGCTAGGCAAGGAAAGAGTAACGGAAGGAAGGAAGGCAAGGCAAAGCAAGGCAAGGCAAGTGTAACAAACGGCACCGCACGGCAAGGGGAAACAAGGTAAGGCACGACAACGCAAGCTAGGCAATGCACGGCAAAGCAAGGAAAGGGTAACGCAAGGCAAGGCACGGTCAGTCGAGGCAAGGCTAATGCACGACACCGCAAGGCTAGGCAATGGACGGCAAGGCAAGGAAAGGGTAACGCAAGGGAAGTCACGGTCAGGCGAGTCAAGGCTACGGCACGACAACGCAAGGCTAGGCAATGCACGGAAGGTAAGCAAAGAGTAACGGAAGGCAAGGAAGGCAAGGGAAAGCAAGGCAAGTCAAGAGTAAGGGAAGGAACGGCACGGCAAGGGGAAACAAGGCTAAGGCACGACAACGCAAGCTAGGCAATGCACGGCAAGGCAAGGAAAGGGTAACGCAAGGCAAGGCACGGTCAGGAAATGCAAGGCTAATGCACGACAACGGAAGGCTAGGCAATGCACGGCAAGGCAAGGAAAGAGTAACGGAATGTAAGGAATTCAAGGGAAAGCAAGGCAAGGCAAGAGTAACGGAAGGAACGGCACGGCAAGGGGAAACAAGGCTAAGGCACGACAACGCAAGGCTAGGCAAAGCACGGCAAGGCAAGGAAAGGGTAACGCAAGGCAAGGCACGGTGAGGCATGGCAAGGCTAATGCACGACAACGCACGGCTAGGCAAAGCAAGGCAAGGGAAGGAGAGGGTAACGCAAGGCCAGGCACGGTCAGTCGAGGGAAGGCTAATGCACGAAACGCAAGGCTTGGCAGTGCACGGCTAGGCAAGGAAAGCGTAACAGAAGGAAAGGAAGGCAAAGGCAAAGCAATGCAAGGCAAGTGAAACAAAAGGCACGGCACGGCAAGGGGAAACAAGGCTAAGGCACGACAACGCAAGCTAGGCAATGCACGGCAAGGCAAGGAAAGTGTAACGCAAGGCAAGGTACGGTCAGTCGAGGCAAGGCTAATGCACGACAACGCAAGGCTTGGCAGTGCACGGCTAGGGAAGGAAAGCGTAAGAGAAGGAAAGGAAGGCAAGGCAAAGCAATGCAAGGCAAGTGAAACAAAAGGCATGGCACGGCAAGGGGAAAAAAGGGTAAGGCACGACAACGCAAGCTAGGCAATGCACGGCAAGGCAAGGAAAGGGTAACGTAAGGGAAGGCACGGTGAGGCAAGGCAAGGCTAATGCACAACAACGCACGGCTAGGCAATGGACGGCAAGACAAGGAAAGGGTAACGCAAGGGAAGTCACGGTCAGGCGAGGCATGGCTACGGCACGACAACGCAAGGCTAGGCAATGCACGGATGGTAAGCAAAGAGTAACGGAAGGCAAGGAAGGCAAGGGAAAGCAAGGCAAGTCAAGAGTAAGGGAAGGAACGGCACGGCAAGGGGAAACAAGGCTAAGGCACGACAACGCAAGCTGGGCAAAGCACGGCAAGGCAAGGAAAGGGTAACGCAAGGCAAGGCACGGTCAGGCAAGGCAAGGCTTATGCACGACAAGGCAAGGCTAGGCAGTGCACGGCTAGGCAAGGAACGAGTAACGGAAGGAATGGAAGGCAAGGTAAAGCAAGGCAAGGCAAGTGTAACAAAAGGCACGGCACGGCAATGGGAAACAAGGCTAAGGCACGACAACGCAAGCTAGGCAATGCACGGCAAAGCAAGGAAAGGGTAACGCAAGGCAAGGCAGGGTCAGGCGAGACAAGGCTAAGCACGGCAAGGCAAGGAAAGGGCACGCAAGGCAAGGCACGGTAGGAAAGTAAGGCTAATGCACACAACGCACGCTAGGCAATGCACGGCAAGGCAAGGAAAGAGTAACGGAATGTAAGGAATGCAAGGGAAAGCAAGGCAAGGCAAGAGTAACGCGGCACGGCAAGGGGAAACAAGGCTAAGGCACGACAACGCAAGAGGCAAGCACGGCAAGGCAAGGAAAGGGTAACGCAAGGCAAGGCACGGTGAGGCAAGGCAAGGCTAATGCACGACAACGCACGGCTAGGCAAAGCAAGGCAAGGGAAGGAGAGGGTAACGCAAGGCAAGGCACGGTCAAGCGAGGCAAGGCTAAGGCACGACAACGGAAGGCTAGGCAATGCACGTAAGGTAAGCAAAGAGTAACGGAAGGCAAGGAAGGCAAGGGAAAGCAAAGCAAGTTAAGAGTAAGGGAAGGAACGGCACGGCAAGGGGAAACAAGGCTAAGGCACGAAAACGCAAGCTAGGCAATGCACGGCAAGGCAAGGAAAGGGTAACGCAAGGCAAGGCACGGTCAGGCTAGGCAAGGCTAATGCACGACAACGCAAGGCTAGGCAGTGCACGGCTAGGCAAGGAACGAGTAACGGAAGGAATGAAAGGCAAGGCAAAGCAAGGCAAGGCAAGTGAACCAAAAGGCACGGCACGGCAAGGGGAAACAAGGCTAAGGCACGACAACGCAAGCTAGGCAATGCACGGCAAGGCAAGGAAAGGGTAACGCAAGGCAAGGCAGGGTCAGTCGAGGCAAGGCTAATGCACGACAACGCAAGGCTTGGCAGTGCACGGCTAGGCAAGGAACGAGTAACAGAAGGAAAGGAACGCAAGGCAAAGCAATGCAAGGCAAGTGAAACAAAAGGCACGGCACGGCAAGGGGAAACAAGGGTAAGGCACGACAACGCAAGCTAGGCAATGCACGGCAAGGCAAGGAAAGGGTAACGCAAGGCAAGGCACGGTGAGGCAAGGCAAGGCTAATGCACAACAACGCACGGCTAGGCAATGCACGGCAAGGCAAGGAAAGGGTAACGCAAGTGAAGTCACGGTCAGGCGAGGCAAGGCTAAGGCACGACAACGAAAGGCTAGGCAATGCAGGTAAGGCAAGCAAGGAGTAACGGAAGGGAAGGAAGGCAAGGGAAAGCAAGGCAAGGCAAGGTTAACGGAAGGAACGGCTCGGCAAGGGGAAACAAGGCTAAGGCACGGCTACGGACGGCTAGGCAATGCACGGCCAGGCAAGGAAAGGGTAACGAAAGGCAAGGCACGGTGAGGCAAGTCAAGGCTAAGGCACGAAAACGCAAGGCTAGGCAGTGCACGGAAGGCAAGCAAAGAGTAACGGAAGGCAAGGAAGGCAAGGGAAAGCAAGGCAAGTTAAGGGTAAGGGAGGGAACGGCACTGCAAGGGTTAACAAGGCTAAGGCACGACAACGCAAGCTAGGCAATGCACGGCAAGGCAAGGAAAGGGTAACGCAAGGCAAGGCACGGTCAGGAAATGCAAGGCTAATGCACGACAACGGAAGGCTAGGCAATGCACGGCAAGGTAAGGAAAGAGTAACGGAATGTAAGGAATGCAAGGGAAAGCAAGGGAAGGCAAGAGTAACGGAAGGAACGGCACGGCAAGAGGAAACAAGGCTAAGGCACCACAACGCAAGGCTAGGCAAAGCACGGCAAGGAAAGGAAAGGGTAACGCAAGGCAAGGCACGGTGAGGCAAGGCAAGGCTAATGCACGACAACGCACGGCTAGGCAAAGCAAGGCAAGGGAAGGAGAGGGTAACGCAAGGCCAGGCACGGTCAGTCGAGGGAAGGCTAATGCACGACAACGCAAGGCTTGGCAGTGCACGGCTAGGGAAGGAAAGCGTAGCAGAAGGAAGGAAGGCAAGGCAAAGCAATGCAAGGCAAGTGAAACAAAAGGCACGGCACGGTAAGGGGAAAAAAGGGTAAGGCACGACAACGCAAGCTAGGCAATGCACGGCAAGGCAAGGAAAGGGTAACGCAAGGCAAGGCACGGTCAGACAAGGCAAGGCTAATGCACGACAACGCAAGGCTAGGCAATGCACGGTAAGGCAAGGAAAGAGTAACGGAAGGCAAGGAATGCAAGGGAAACAAGGCAAGGCAAGAGTAACGGAAGGAACGGCACGGCAAGGGGAAGCAAGGCTAAGGCACGACAACGCAAGGCTAGGCAATGCACGGCAAGGCAAGGAAAGGGTAACGCAAGGCAAGGCACTGTCAGGCGAGGCAAGGCTAATGCACGACACCGCAAGGCTAGGCAGTGCACGGCTAGGCAAGGAAAGAGTAAGGGAAGGATAGGAAGGTAAGGCAAAGCAAGGCAAGGCAAGTGTAACAAACGGCACGGCACGGCAAGGGGAAACAAGGTAAGGCACGACAACGCAAGCTAGGCAATGCACGGCAAGGCAAGGAAAGGGTAACGCAAGGCAAGGCACGGTCAGTCGAGGCAAGGCTAATGCACGACAACGCAAGGCTTGGCAGTGCAAGGCTAGGCAAGGAAAGAGTAACAGAAGGAAAGGAAGGCAAGGCAAAGCAATGCAAGGCAAGTGAAACAAAAGGCACGGCACGGCAAGGGGAAACAAGGGTAAGGCACGACAACGCAAGCTAGGCAATGCACGGCAAGGCAAGGAAAGGGTAACGCAAGGCAAGGCACGGTCAGACAACGCAAGGCTAATGCACAACAACGCACGGCTAGGCAATGGACGGCAAGGCAAGGAAAGGGTAACGCAAGGGAAGTCACGGTCAGGCGAGGCATGGCTACGGCACGACAACGCAAGGCTAGGAAATGCACGGATGGTAAGCAAAGAGTAACGGAAGGCAAGGAAGGCAAGGGAAAGCAAGGCAAGTCAAGAGTAAGGGAAGGAACGGCACGGCAAGGGGAAACAAGGCTAAGGCACGACAACGCAAGCTGGGCAAAGCACGGCAAGGCAAGGAAAGGGTAACGCAAGGCAAGGCACGGTCAGGCAAGGCAAGGCTAATGCACGACAACGCAAGGCTAGGCAGTGCACGGCTAGGCAAGGAACGAGTAACGGAAGGAATGGAAGGCAAGGCAAAGCAAGGCAAGGCAAGTGTAACAAAAGGCACGGCACGGCAAGGGGAAACAAGGCTAAGGCACGACAACGCAAGCTAGGCAATGCACGGCAAGGCAAGGAAAGGGTAACGCAAGGCAAGGCAGGGTCAGGCGAGACAAGGCTAAGGCACGACAACGCAAGGCTAGGCAATGCACGGCAAGGCAAGGAAAGGGTAACGCAAGGGAAGGCACGGTGAGGAAAGGCAAGGCTAATGCACAACAACGCACGTCTAGGCAATGCACGGCAAGGCAAGGAAAGGGTAACGCAAGGGAAGGCACGGTCAGGAAGGCAAGGCTAAGGCACGAAAACGCAAGGCTAGGCAATGCACGGCAAGGCAAGGAAAGAGTAACGGAATGTAAGGAATGCAAGGGAAAGCAAGGCAAGGCAAGAGTAACAGAAGGAACGGCACGGCAAGGGGAAACAAGGCTAAGGCACGACAACGCAAGCTAGGCAATGCACGGCAAGGCAAGGAAAGGGTAACGCAAGGCAAGGCACGGTCAGGAAATGCAAGGCTAATGCACGACAACGGAAGGCTAGGCAATGCACGGCAAGGCAAGGAAAGAGTAACGGAATGTAAGGAATGCAAGGGAAAGCAAGGCAAGGCAAGAGTAACGGAAGGAACGGCACGGCAAGGGGAAACAAGGCTAAGGCACGACAACGCAAGGCTAGGCAAAGCACGGCAAGGCAAGGAAAGGGTAACGCAAGGCCAGGCACGGTCAGTCGAGGGAAGGCTAATGCACGACAACGCAAGGCTTAGCAGTGCACGGCTAGGCAAGGAAAGAGTAACAGAAGGAAAGGAAGGCAAGGCAAAGCAATGCAAGGCAAGTGAAACAAAAGGCACGGCACGGCAAGGGGAAACAAGGCTAAGGCACGACAACGCAAGCTAGGCAATGCACGGCAAGGCAAGGAAAGTGTAACGCAAGGCAAGGCACGGTCAGTCGAGGCAAGGCTAATGCACGACAACGCAAGGCTTGGCAGTGCACGGCTAGGGAAGGAAAGCGTAACAGAAGGAAAGGAAGGCAAGGCAAAGCAATGCAAGGCAAGTGAAACAAAAGGCACGGCACGGCAAGGGGAAAAAAGGGTAAGGCACGACAACGCAAGCTAGGCAATGCACGGCAAGGCAAGGAAAGGGTAACGTAAGGGAAGGCACGGTGAGGCAAGGCAAGGCTAATGCACAACAACGCACGGCTAGGCAATGGACGGCAAGGCAAGGAAAGGGTAACGCAAGGGAAGTCACGGTCAGGCGAGGCATGGCTACGGCACGACAACGCAAGGCTAGGCAATGCACGGATGGTAAGCAAAGAGTAACGGAAGGCAAGGAAGGCAAGGGAAAGCAAGGCAAGTCAAGAGTAAGGGAAGGAACGGCACGGCAAGGGGAAACAAGGCTAAGGCACGACAACGCAAGCCGGGCAAAGCACGGCAAGGCAAGGAAAGGGTAACGCAAGGCAAGGCACGGTCAGGCAAGGCAAGGCTAATGCACGACAACGCAAGGCTAGGCAGTGCACGGCTAGGCAAGGAACGAGTAACGGAAGGAATGGAAGGCAAGGCAAAGCAAGGCAAGGCAAGTGTAACAAAAGGCACGGCACGGCAAGGGGAAACAAGGCTAAGGCACGACAACGCAAGCTAGGCAATGCACGGCAAGGCAAGGAAAGGGTAACGCAAGGCAAGGCAGGGTCAGGCGAGACAAGGCTAAGGCACGACAACGCAAGGCTAGGCAATGCACGGCAAGGGAAGGAAAGGGTAACGCAAGGCAAGGCACGGTGAGGAAAGGCAAGGCTAATGCACAACAACGCACGTCTAGGCAATGCACGGCAAGGCAAGGAAAGAGTAACGGAATGTAAGGAATGCAAGGGAAAGCAAGGCAAGGCAAGAGTAACAGAAGGAACGGCACGGCAAGGGAAACAAGGCTAAGGCACGACAACGCAAGGCTAGGCAAAGCACGGCAAGGCAAGGAAAGGGTAACGCAAGGCAAGGCACGGTGAGGCAACAAGGCTAATGCACGACAACGCACGGCGAGGCAAAGCAAGGCAAGGGAAGGAGAGGGTAACGCACGGCAAGGCACGGTCAAGCGAGGCAAGGCTAAGGCACGACAACGCAGGTAAGCAAAGAGTAACGGAAGGCAAGGAAGGCAAGGGAAAGCAAGGCAAGTTAAGGGTAAGGGAAGGAACGGCACGGCAAGGGGAAACAAGGCTAAGGCACGAAAACGCAAGCTAGGCAAAGCACGGCAAGGCAAGGAAAGGGTAACGCAAGGCAAGGCACGGTCAGGCAAGGCAAGGCTAATGCACGACAACGCAAGGCTAGGCAGTGCACGGCTAGGCAAGGAACGAGTAACGGAAGGAATGAAAGGCAAGGCAAAGCAAGGCAAGGCAAGTGAACCAAAAGGCACGGCACGGCAAGGGGAAACAAGGCTAAGGCAAGACAACGCAAGCTAGGCAATGCACGGAAAGGCAAGGAAAGGGTAACGCAAGGCAAGGCAGGGTCAGTCGAGGCAAGGCTAATGCACGACAACGCAAGGCTTGGCAGTGCACGGCTAGGCAAGGAACGAGTAACAGAAGGAAAGGAACGCAAGGCAAAGCAATGCAAGGCAAGTGAAACAAAAGGCACGGCACGGCAAGGGGAAACAAGTGTAAGGCACGACAACGCAAGCTAGGCAATGCACGGCAAGGCAAGGAAAGGGTAACGCAAGGCAAGGCACGGTGAGGCAAGGCAAGGCTAATGCACAACAACGCACGGCTAGGCAATGCACGGCAAGGCAAGGAAAGGGTAACGCAAGTGAAGTCACGGTCAGGCGAGGCAAGGCTAAGGCACGACAACGAAAGGCTAGGCAATGCAGGTAAGGCAAGCAAGGAGTAACGGAAGGGAAGGAAGGCAAGGGAAAGCAAGGCAAGGCAAGGTTAACGGAAGGAACGGCTCGGCAAGGGGAAACAAGGCTAAGGCACGGCTACGCACGGCTAGGCAATGCACGGCCAGGCAAGGAAAGGGTAACGAAAGGCAAGGCACGGTCAGGCAAGGCAAGGCTAATGCACGACAACGCAAGGCTAGGCAATGCAAGGCAAGGCAAGGAAAGGGTAACGCAAGGCAAGGCTCTGTCAGGCGAGGCAAGGCTAAGGCACGACAACGCAAGGCTAGGCAATGCACGGAAGGTAAGCAAAGAGTATCGGAAGGCAAGGAAGGCATGGGAAAGCAAGGCAAGTTAAGGGTAAGGTAAGGAACGGCACTGCAAGGGGAAACAAGGCTAAGGCACGACAACGCAAGCTAGGCAATGCACGGCAAGGCAAGGAAAGGGTAACGCAAGGCAAGGCCCGGTCAGGAAATGCAAGGCTAATGCACGACAACGGAAGGCTAGGCAATGCACGGCAAGGCAAGGAAAGAGTAACGGAATGTAAGGAATGCAAGGGAAAGCAAGGCAAGGCAAGAGTAACGGAAGGAACGGCACGGCAAGGGGAAACAAGGCTAAGGGACGACAACGCAAGGCTAGGCAAAGCACGGCAAGGCAAGGAAAGGGTAACGCAAGGCAAGGCACGGTGAGGCATGGCAAGGCTAATGCACGACAACGCACGGCTAGGCAAAGCAAGGCAAGGGAAGGAGAGGGTAACGCAAGGCCAGGCACGGTCAGTCGAGGGAAGGCTAATGCACGACAACGCAAGGCTTAGCAGTGCACGGCTAGGCAAGGAAAGCGTAACAGAAGGAAAGGAAGGCAAGGCAAAGCAATGCAAGGCAAGTGAAACAAAAGGCACGGCACGGCAAGGGGAAACAAGGCTAAGGCACGACAACGCAAGCTAGGCAATGCACGGCAAGGCAAGGAAACTGTAACGCAAGGCAAGGCACGGTCAGTCGAGGCAAGGCTAATGCACGACAACGCAAGGCTTGGCAGTGCACGGCTAGGGAAGGAAAGCGTAGCAGAAGGAAAGGAAGGCAAGGCAAAGCAATGCAAGGCAAGTGAAACAAAAGGCACGGCACGGTAAGGGGAAAAAAGGGTAAGGCACGACAACGCAAGCTAGGCAATGCACGGCAAGGCAAGGAAAGGGTAACGCAAGGCAAGGCACGGTCAGACAAGGCAAGGCTAATGCACGACAACGCAAGCCTAGGCAATGCACGGTAAGGCAAGGAAAGAGTAACGGAAGGCAAGGAATGCAAGGGAAACAAGGCAAGGCAAGAGTAACGGAAGGAACGGCACGGCAAGGGGAAGCAAAGCTAAGGCACGACAACGCAAGGCTAGGCAATGCACGGCAAGGCAAGGAAAGGGTAACGCAAGGCAAGGCACTGTCAGGCGAGGCAAGGCTAATGCACGACAACGCAAGGCTAGGCAGTGCACGGCTAGGCAAGGAAAGAGTAACGGAAGGATAGGAAGGCAAGGCAAAGCAAGGCAAGGCAAGTGTAACAAACGGCACGGCACGGCAAGGGGAAACAAGGCTAAGGCACGACAACGCAAGCTAGGCAATGCACGGCAAGGCAAGGAAAAGGTAACGCAAGGCAAGGCACGGTCAGTCGAGGCAAGGCTAATGCACGACAACGCAAGGCTTGGCAGTGCAAGGCTAGGCAAGGAAAGAGTAACAGAAGGAAAGGAAGGCAAGGCAAAGCAATGCAAGGCAAGTGAAACAAAAGGCACGGCACGGCAAGGACAAACAAGGGTAAGGCACGACAACGCAAGCTAGGCAATGCACGGCAAGGCAAGGAAAGGGTAACGTATGGCAAGGCACGGTGAGGCAAGGCAAGGCTAATGCACAACAACGCAGGGCTAGGCAATGGACGGCAAGGCAAGGAAAGGGTAACGCAAGGGAAGTCACGGTCAGGCGAGTCAAGGATACGGCACGACAACGCAAGGCTAGGCAATGAACGGATGGTAAGCAAAGAGTAACGGAAGGCAAGGAAGGCAAGGGAAAGCAAGGCAAGTCAAGAGTAAGGGAAGGAACGGCACGGCAAGGGGAAACAAGGCTAAGGCACGACAACGCAAGCTGGGCAAAGCACGGCAAGGCAAGGAAAGGGTAACGCAAGGCAAGGCACGGTCAGGCAAGGCAAGGCTAATGCACGACAACGCAAGGCTAGGCAGTGCACGGCTAGGCAAGGAACGAGTAACGGAAGGAATGGAAGGCAAGGCAAAGCAAGGCAAGGCAAGTGTAACAAAAGGCACGGCACGGCAAGGGGAAACAAGGCTAAGGCACGACAACGCAAGCTAGGCAATGCACGGCAAGGCAAGGAAAGGGTAACGCAAGGCAAGGCAGGGTCAGGCGAGACAAGGCTAAGGCACGACAACGCAAGGCTAGGCAATGCACGGCAAGGCAAGGAAAGGGTAACGCAAGGGAAGGCACGGTGAGGAAAGGCAAGGCTAATGCACAACAACGCACGTCTTGGCAATGCACGGCAAGGCAAGGAAAGGGTAACGCAAGGGAAGTCACGGTCAGGCGAGGCAAGGCTAAGGCACGACAACGCAAGGCTAGGCAATGCACGGCAAGGCAAGGAAACAGTAACGGAATGTAAGGAATGCAAGGGAAAGCAAGGCAAGGCAAGAGTAACAGAAGGAACGGCACGGCAAGGGGAAACAAGGCTAAGGCACGACAACGCAAGCTAGGCAATGCACGGCAAGGCAAGGAAAGGGTAACGCAAGGCAAGGCACGGTCAGGAAATGCAAGGCTAATGCACGACAACGGAAGGCTAGGCAATGCACGGCAAGGCAAGGAAAGAGTAACGGAATGTAAGGAATGCAAGGGAAAGCAAGGCAAGGCAAGAGTAACGGAAGGAACGGCACGGCAAGGGGAAACAAGGCTAAGGCACGACAACGCAAGGCTAGGCAAAGCACGGCAAGGCAAGGAAAGGGTAACGCAAGGCAAGGCACGGTGAGGCATGGCAAGGCTAATGCACGACAACGCACGGCTAGGCAAAGCAAGGCAAGGGAAGGAGAGGGTAACGCAAGGCCAGGCACGGTCAGTCGAGGGAAGGCTAATGCACGACAACGCAAGGCTTAGCAGTGCACGGCTAGGCAAGGAAAGCGTAACAGAAGGAAAGGAAGGCAAGGCAAAGCAATGCAAGGCAAGTGAAACAAAAGGCACGGCACGGCAAGGGGAAACAAGGCTAAGGCACGACAACGCAAGCTAGGCAATGCACGGCAAGGCAAGGAAACTGTAACGCAAGGCAAGGCACGGTCAGTCGAGGCAAGGCTAATGCACGACAACGCAAGGCTTGGCAGTGCACGGCTAGGGAAGGAAAGCGTAGCAGAAGGAAAGGAAGGCAAGGCAAAGCAATGCAAGGCAAGTGAAACAAAAGGCACGGCACGGTAAGGGGAAAAAAGGGTAAGGCACGACAACGCAAGCTCGGCAATGCACGGCAAGGCAAGGAAAGGGTAACGCAAGGCAAGGCACGGTCAGACAAGGCAAGGCTAATGCACGACAACGCAAGCCTAGGCAATGCACGGTAAGGCAAGGAAAGAGTAACGGAAGGCAAGGAATGCAAGGGAAACAAGGCAAGGCAAGAGTAACGGAAGGAACGGCACGGCAAGGGGAAGCAAAGCTAAGGCACGACAACGCAAGGCTAGGCAATGCACGGCAAGGCAAGGAAAGGGTAACGCAAGGCAAGGCACTGTCAGGCGAGGCAAGGCTAATGCACGACAACGCAAGGCTAGGCAGTGCACGGCTAGGCAAGGAAAGAGTAACGGAAGGATAGGAAGGCAAGGCAAAGCAAGGCAAGGCAAGTGTAACAAACGGCACGGCACGGCAAGGGGAAACAAGGCTAAGGCACGACAACGCAAGCTAGGCAATGCACGGCAAGGCAAGGAAAGGGTAACGTAAGGCAAGGCACGGTGAGGCAAGGCAAGGCTAATGCACAACAACGCACGGCTAGGCAATGGACGGCAAGGCAAGGAAAGGGTAACGCAAGTGAAGTCACGGTCAGGCGAGTCAAGGCTACGGCACGACAACGCAAGGCTAGGCAATGAACGGATGGTAAGCAAAGAGTAACGGAAGGCAAGGAAGGCAAGGGAAAGCAAGGCCAGTCAAGAGTAAGGGAAGGAACGGCACGGCAAGGGGAAACAAGGCTAAGGCACGACAACGCAAGCTGGGCAAAGCACGGCAAGGCAAGGAAAGGGTAACGCAAGGCAAGGCACGGTCAGGCAAGGCAAGGCTAATGCACGACAACGCAAGGCTAGGCAGTGCACGGCTAGGCAAGGAACGAGTAACGGAAGGAATGGAAGGCAAGGCAAAGCAAGGCAAGGCAAGTGTAACAAAAGGCACGGCACGGCAAGGGGAAACAAGGCTAAGGCACGACAACGCAAGCTAGGCAATGCACGGCAAGGCAAGGAAAGGGTAACGCAAGGCAAGGCAGGGTCAGGCGAGACAAGGCTAAGGAACGACAACGCAAGGCTAGGCAATGCACGGCAAGGCAAGGAAAGGGTAACGCAAGGGAAGGCACGGTGAGGAAAGGCAAGGCTAATGCACAACAACGCACGTCTTGGCAATGCACGGCAAGGCAAGGAAAGGGTAACGCAAGGGAAGTCACGGTCAGGCGAGGCAAGGCTAAGGCACGACAACGCAAGGCTAGGCAATGCACGGCAAGGCAAGGAAACAGTAACGGAATGTAAGGAATGCAAGGGAAAGCAAGGCAAGGCAAGAGTAACAGAAGGAACGGCACGGCAAGGGGAAACAAGGCTAAGGCACGACAACGCAAGCTAGGCAATGCACGGCAAGGCAAGGAAAGGGTAACGCAAGGCAAGGCACGGTCAGGAAATGCAAGGCTAATGCACGACAACGGAAGGCTAGGCAATGCACGGCAAGGCAAGGAAAGAGTAACGGAATGTAAGGAATGCAAGGGAAAGCAAGGCAAGGCAAGAGTAACGGAAGGAACGGCACGGCAAGGGGAAACAAGGCTAAGGCACGACAACGCAAGGCTAGGCAAAGCACGGCAAGGCAAGGAAAGGGTAACGCAAGGCAAGGCACGGTGAGGCATGGCAAGGCTAATGCACGACAACGCACGGCTAGGCAAAGCAAGGCAAGGCAAGGAAAGGGTAACGCAAGGCAAGGCACGGTCAGTCGAGGCAAGGCTAATGCACGACAACGCAAGGCTTGGCAGTGCAAGGCTAGTCAAGGAAAGAGTAACGGAATGTAAGGAATGCAAGGGAAAGCAAGGCAAGGCAAGAGTAACGAAAGGAACGGCACGGCAAGGGGAAACAAGGCTAAGGCACGACAACGCAAGCTAGGCAATGCACGGCAAGGCAAGGAAAGTGTAACGCAAGGCAAGGCACGGTCAGTCGAGGCAAGGCTAATGCACGACAACGCAAGGCTTGGCAGTGCACGGCTAGGGAAGGAAAGCGTAACAGAAGGAAAGGAAGGCAAGGCAAAGCAATGCAAGGCAAGTGAAACAAAAGGCACGGCACGGCAAGGAGAAACATGGGTAAGGCACGACAACGCAAGCTAGGGAATGCACGGCAAGGCAAGGAAAGGGTAACGTAAGGAAAGGCACGGTGAGGCAAGGCAAGGCTAATGCACAACAACGCACGGCTAGGGAATGGACGGCAAGGCAAGGAAAGGGTAACGCAAGGGAAGTCACGGTCAGGCGAGGCAAGGCTACGGCACGACAACGCAAGGCTAGGCAATGCACGGATGGTAAGCAAAGAGTAACGGAAGGCAAGGAAGGCAAGGGAAAGCAAGGCAAGTCAAGAGTAAGGGAAGGAACGGCACGGCAAGATGAAACAAGGCTAAGGCACGACAACGCAAGCTGGGCAAAGCACGGCAAGGCAAGGAAAGGGTAACGCAAGGCAAGGCACGGTCAGGCAAGGCAAGGCTAATGCACGACAACGCAAGGCTAGGCAGTGCACGGCTAGGCAAGGAACGAGTAACGGAAGGAATGGAAGGCAAGGCAAAGCAAGGCAAGGCAAGTGTATCAAAAGGCACGGCACGGCAAGGGGAAACAATGCTAAGGCACGACAACGCAAGCTAGGCAATGCACGGCAAGGCAAGGAAAGGGTAACGCAAGGCAAGGCAGGGTCAGGCGAGACAAGGCTAAGGCACGACAACGCAAGGCTAGGCAATGCACGGCAAGGCAAGGAAAGGGTAACGCAAGGAAAGGCACGGTGAGGAAAGGCAAGGCTAATGCACAACAACGCACGTCTAGGCAATGCACGGCAAGGCAAGGAAAGGGTAACGCAAGGGAAGTCACGGTCAGGCGAGGCAAGGCTAAGGCACGACAACGCAAGGCTAGGCAATGCAGGCAAGGCAAGGAAAGAGTAACGGAATGTAAGGAATGCAAGGGAAAGCAAGGCAAGGCAAGAGTAACAGAAGGAACGGCACGGCAAGGGGAAACAAGGCTAAGGCACGACAACGCAAGCTAGGCAATGCACGGCAAGGCAAGGAAAGGGTAACGCAAGGCAAGGCAGGGTCAGGCGAGACAAGGCTAAGGCACGACAACGCAAGGCTAGGCAATGCACGGCAAGGCAAGGAAAGGGTAACGCAAGGAAAGGCACGGTGAGGAAAGGCAAGGCTAATGCACAACAACGCACGTCTAGGCAATGCACGGCAAGGCAAGGAAAGGGTAACGCAAGGGAAGTCACGGTCAGGCGAGGCAAGGCTAAGGCACGACAACGCAAGGCTAGGCAATGCACGGCAAGGCAAGGAAAGAGTAACGGAATGTAAGGAATGCAAGGGAAAGCAAGGCAAGGCAAGAGTAACGGAAGGAACGGCACGGCAAGGGGAAACAAGGCTAAGGCACGACAACGCAAGGCTAGGCAAAGCACGGCAAGGCAAGGAAAGGGTAACGCAAGGCAAGGCACGGTCAGGAAATGCAAGGCTAATGCACGACAACGGAAGGCTAGGCAATGCACGGCAAGGCAAGGAAAGAGTAACGGAATGTAAGGAATGCAAGGGAAAGCAAGGCAAGGCAAGAGTAACGGAAGGAACGGCACGGCAAGGGGAAACAAGGCTAAGGCACGACAACGCAAGGCTAGGCAAAGCACGGCAAGGCAAGGAAAGGGTAACGCAAGGCAAGGCACGGTGAGGCATGGCAAGGCTAATGCACGACAACGCACGGCTAGGCAAAGCAAGGCAAGGGAAGGAGAGGGTAACGCAAGGCCAGGCACGGTCAGTCGAGGGAAGGCTAATGCACGACAACGCAAGGCTTAGCAGTGCACGGCTAGGCAAGGAAAGCGTAACAGAAGGAAAGGAAGGCAAGGCAAAGCAATGCAAGGCAAGTGAAACAAAAGGCACGGCACGGCAAGGGGAAACAAGGCTAAGGCACGACAACGCAAGCTAGGCAATGCACGGCAAGGCAAGGAAAGGGTAACGCAAGGCAAGGCAGGGTCAGGCGAGACAAGGCTAAGGCACGACAACGCAAGGCTTGGCAGTGCACGGCTAGGCAAGGAAAGCGTAACAGAAGGAAAGGAAGGCAAGGCAAAGCAATGCAAGGCAAGTGAAACAAAAGGCACGGCACGGTAAGGGGAAAAAAGGGTAAGGCACGACAACGCAAGCTAGGCAATGCACGGCAAGGCAAGGAAAGGGTAACGCAAGGCAAGGCACGGTCAGACAAGGCAAGGCTAATGCACGACAACGCAAGCCTAGGCAATGCACGGTAAGGCAAGGAAAGAGTAACGGAAGGCAAGGAATGCAAGGGAAACAAGGCAAGGCAAGAGTAACGGAAGGAACGGCACGGCAAGGGGAAGCAAAGCTAAGGCACGACAACGCAAGGCTAGGCAATGCACGGCAAGGCAAGGAAAGGGTAACGCAAGGCAAGGCACTGTCAGGCGAGGCAAGGCTAATGCACGACAACGCAAGGCTAGGCAGTGCACGGCTAGGCAAGGAAAGAGTAACGGAAGGATAGGAAGGCAAGGCAATGCAAGGCAAGGCAAGTGTAACAAACGGCACGGCACGGCAAGGGGAAACAAGGCTAAGGCACGACAACGCAAGCTAGGCAATGCACGGCAAGGCAAGGAAAAGGTAACGCAAGGCAAGGCACGGTCAGTCGAGGCAAGGCTAATGCACGACAACGCAAGGCTTGGCAGTGCAAGGCTAGGCAAGGAAAGAGTAACAGAAGGAAAGGAAGGCAAGGCAAAGCAATGCAGGGCAAGTGAAACAAAAGGCACGGCACGGCAAGGACAAACAAGGGTAAGGCACGACAACGCAAGCTAGGGAATGCACGGCAAGGCAAGGAAAGGGTAACGTAAGGCAAGGCACGGTGAGGCAAGGCAAGGCTAATGCACAACAACGCAGGGCTAGGCAATGGACGGCAAGGCAAGGAAAGGGTAACGCAAGGGAAGTCACGGTCAGGCGAGTCAAGGATACGGCACGACAACGCAAGGCTAGGCAATGAACGGATGGTAAGCAAAGAGTAACGGAAGGCAAGGAAGGCAAGGGAAAGCAAGGCAAGTCAAGAGTAAGGGAAGGAACGGCACGGCAAGGGGAAACAAGGCTAAGGCACGACAACGCAAGCTGGGCAAAGCACGGCAAGGCAAGGAAAGGGTAACGCAAGGCAAGGCACGGTCAGGCAAGGCAAGGCTAATGCACGACAACGCAAGGCTAGGCAGTGCACGGCTAGGCAAGGAACGAGTAACGGAAGGAATGGAAGGCAAGGCAAAGCAAGGCAAGGCAAGTGTAACAAAAGGCACGGCACGGCAAGGGGAAACAAGGCTAAGGCACGACAACGCAAGCTAGGCAATGTACGGCAAGGCAAGGAAAGGGTTACGCAAGGCAAGGCAGGGTCAGGCGAGACAAGGCTAAGGAACGACAACGCAAGGCTAGGCAATGCACGGCAAGGCAAGGACAGGGTAACGCAAGGGAAGGCACGGTGAGGAAAGGCAAGGCTAATGCACAACAACGCACGTCTAGGCAATGCACGGCAAGGCAAGGAAAGGGTAACGCAAGGGAAGTCACGGTCAGGCGAGGCAAGGCTAAGGCACGACAACGCAAGGCTAGGCAATGCACGGCAAGGCAAGGAAACAGTAACGGAATGTAAGGAATGCAAGGGAAAGCAAGGCAAGGCAAGAGTAACAGAAGGAACGGCACGGCAAGGGGAAACAAGGCTAAGGCACGACAACGCAAGCTAGGCAATGCACGGCAAGGCAAGGAAAGGGTAACGCAAGGCAAGGCACGGTCAGGAAATGCAAGGCTAATGCACGACAACGGAAGGCTAGGCAATGCACGGCAAGGCAAGGAAAGAGTAACGGAATGTAAGGAATGCAAGGGAAAGCAAGGCAAGGCAAGAGTAACGGAAGGAACGTCACGGCAAGGGGAAACAAGGCTAAGGCACGACAACGCAAGGCTAGGCAAAGCACGGCAAGGCAAGGAAAGGGTAACGCAAGGCAAGGCACGGTGAGGCATGGCAAGGCTAATGCACGACAACGCACGGCTAGGCAAAGCAAGGCAAGGCAAGGAAAGGGTAACGCAAGGCAAGGCACGGTCAGTCGAGGCAAGGCTAATGCACGACAACGCAAGGCTTGGCAGTGCAAGGCTAGTCAAGGAAAGAGTAACGGAATGTAAGGAATGCAAGGGAAAGCAAGGCAAGGCAAGAGTAACGGAAGGAACGGCACGGCAAGGGGAAACAAGGCTAAGGCACGACAACGCAAGCTAGGCAATGCACGGCAAGGCAAGGAAAGTGTAACGCAAGGCAAGGCACGGTCAGTCGAGGCAAGGCTAATGCACGACAACGCAAGGCTTGGCAGTGCACGGCTAGGGAAGGAAAGCGTAACAGAAGGAAAGGAAGGCAAGGCAAAGCAATGCAAGGCAAGTGAAACAAAAGGCACGGCACGGCAAGGAGAAACAAGGGTAAGGCACGACAACGCAAGCTAGGGAATGCACGGCAAGGCAAGGAAAGGGTAACGTAAGGAAAGGCACGGTGAGGCAAGGCAAGGCTAATGCACAACAACGCACGGCTAGGGAATGGACGGCAAGGCAAGGAAAGGGTAACGCAAGGGAAGTCACGGTCAGGCGAGGCAAGGCTACGGCACGACAACGCAAGGCTAGGCAATGCACGGATGGTAAGCAAAGAGTAACGGAAGGCAAGGAAGGCAAGGGAAAGCAAGGCAAGTCAAGAGTAAGGGAAGGAACGGCACGGCAAGATGAAACAAGGCTAAGGCACGACAACGCAAGGCTAGGCAAAGCACGGCAAGGCAAGGAAAGGGTAACGCAAGGCAAGGCACGGTGAGGAAAGGCAAGGCTAATGCACAACAACGCAAGCTGGGCAAAGCACGGCAAGGCAAGGAAAGGGTAACGCAAGGCAAGGCACGGTCAGGCAAGGCAAGGCTAATGCACGACAACGCAAGGCTAGGCAGTGCACGGCTAGGCAAGGAACGAGTAACGGAAGGAATGGAAGGCAAGGCAAAGCAAGGCAAGGCAAGTGGATCAAAAGGCACGGCACGGCAAGGGGAAACAATGCTAAGGCACGACAACGCAAGCTAGGCAATGCACGGCAAGGCAAGGAAAGGGTAACGCAAGGCAAGGCAGGGTCAGGCGAGACAAGGCTAAGGCACGACAACGCAAGGCTAGGCAATGCACGGCAAGGCAAGGAAAGGGTAACGCAAGGAAAGGCACGGTGAGGAAAGGCAAGGCTAATGCACAACAACGCACGTCTAGGCAATGCACGGCAAGGCAAGGAAAGGGTAACGCAAGGAAAGTCACGGTCAGGCGAGGCAAGGCTAAGGCACGACAACGCAAGGCTAGGCAATGCACGGCAAGGCAAGGAAAGAGTAACGGAATGTAAGGAATGCAAGGGAAAGCAAGGCAAGGCAAGAGTAACAGAAGGAACGGCACGGCAAGGGGAAACAAGGCTAAGGCACGACAACGCAAGCTAGGCAATGCACGGCAAGGCAAGGAAAGGGTAACGCAAGGCAAGGCAGGGTCAGGCGAGACAAGGCTAAGGCACGACAACGCAAGGCTAGGCAATGCACGGCAAGGCAAGGAAAGGGTAACGCAAGGAAAGGCACGGTGAGGAAAGGCAAGGCTAATGCACAACAACGCACGTCTAGGCAATGCACGGCAAGGCAAGGAAAGGGTAACGCAAGGGAAGTCACGGTCAGGCGAGGCAAGGCTAAGGCACGACAACGCAAGGCTAGGCAATGCACGGCAAGGCAAGGAAAGAGTAACGGAATGTAAGGAATGCAAGGGAAAGCAAGGCAAGGCAAGAGTAACGGAAGGAACGGCACGGCAAGGGGAAACAAGGCTAAGGCACGACAACGCAAGCTAGGCAATGCACGGCAAGGCAAGGAAAGTGTAACGCAAGGCAAGGCACGGTCAGTCGAGGCAAGGCTAATGCACGACAACGCAAGGCTTGGCAGTGCACGGCTAGGGAAGGAAAGCGTAACAGAAGGAAAGGAAGGCAAGGCAAAGCAATGCAAGGCAAGTGAAACAAAAGGCACGGCACTGCAAGGAGAAACAAGGGTAAGGCACGACAACGCAAGCTAGGGAATGCACGGCAAGGCAAGGAAAGGGTAACGTAAGGAAAGGCACGGTGAGGCAAGGCAAGGCTAATGCACAACAACGCACGGCTAGGGAATGGACGGCAAGGCAAGGAAAGGGTAACGCAAGGGAAGTCACGGTCAGGCGAGGCAAGGCTACGGCACGACAACGCAAGGCTAGGCAATGCACGGATGGTAAGCAAAGAGTAACGGAAGGCAAGGAAGGCAAGGGAAAGCAAGGCAAGTCAAGAGTAAGGGAAGGAACGGCACGGCAAGATGAAACAAGGCTAAGGCACGACAACGCAAGGCTAGGCAAAGCACGGCAAGGCAAGGAAAGGGTAACGCAAGGCAAGGCACGGTGAGGAAAGGCAAGGCTAATGCACAACAACGCAAGCTGGGCAAAGCACGGCAAGGCAAGGAAAGGGTAACGCAAGGCAAGGCACGGTCAGGCAAGGCAAGGCTAATGCAAGACAACGCAAGGCTAGGCAGTGCACGGCTAGGCAAGGAACGAGTAACGGAAGGAATGGAAGGCAAGGCAAAGCAAGGCAAGGCAAGTGGATCAAAAGGCACGGCACGGCAAGGGGAAACAATGCTAAGGCACGACAACGCAAGCTAGGCAATGCACGGCAAGGCAAGGAAAGGGTAACGCAAGGCAAGGCAGGGTCAGGCGAGACAAGGCTAAGGCACGACAACGCAAGGCTAGGCAATGCACGGCAAGGCAAGGAAAGGGTAACGCAAGGAAAGGCACGGTGAGGAAAGGCAAGGCTAATGCACAACAACGCACGTCTAGGCAATGCACGGCAAGGCAAGGAAAGGGTAACGCAAGGAAAGTCACGGTCAGGCGAGGCAAGGCTAAGGCACGACAACGCAAGGCTAGGCAATGCACGGCAAGGCAAGGAAAGAGTAACGGAATGTAAGGAATGCAAGGGAAAGCAAGGCAAGGCAAGAGTAACAGAAGGAACGGCACGGCAAGGGGAAACAAGGCTAAGGCACGACAACGGAAGCTAGGCAATGCACGGCAAGGCAAGGAAAGGGTAACGCAAGGCAAGGCAGGGTCAGGCGAGACAAGGCTAAGGCACGACAACGCAAGGCTAGGCAATGCACGGCAAGGCAAGGAAAGGGTAACGCAAGGAAAGGCACGGTGAGGAAAGGCAAGGCTAATGCACAACAACGCACGTCTAGGCAATGCACGGCAAGGCAAGGAAAGGGTAACGCAAGGGAAGTCACGGTCAGGCGAGGCAAGGCTAAGGCACGACAACGCAAGGCTAGGCAATGCACGGCAAGGCAAGGAAAGAGTAACGGAATGTAAGGAATGCAAGGGAAAGCAAGGCAAGGCAAGAGTAACAGAAGGAACGGCACGGCAAGGGGAAACAAGGCTAAGGCACGACAACGCAAGCTAGGCAATGCACGGCAAGGCAAGGAAAGGGTAACGCAAGGCAAGGCACGGTCAGGAAATGCAAGGCTAATGCACGACATCGGAAGGCTAGGCAATGCACGGCAAGGCAAGGAAAGAGTAACGGAATGTAAGGAATGCAAGGGAAAGCAAGGCAAGGCAAGAGTAACGGAAGGAACGGCACGGCAAGGGGAAACAAGGGTAAGGCACGACAACGCAAGGCTAGGCAAAGCACGGCAAGGCAAGGAAAGGGTAACGCAAGGCAAGGCACGGTGAGGCATGGCAAGGCTAATGCACGACAACGCACGGCTAGGCAAAGCAAGGCAAGGGAAGGAGAGGGTAACGCAAGGCCAGGCACGGTCAGTCGAGGGAAGGCTAATGCACGACAACGCAAGGCTTGGCAGTGCACGGCTAGGCAAGGAAAGCGTAACAGAAGGAAAGGAAGGCAAGGCAAAGCAATGCAAGGCAAGTGAAACAAAAGGCACGGCACGGCAAGGGGAAACAAGGCTAAGGCACGACAACGCAAGCTAGGCAATGCACGGCTAGGCAAGGAAAGTGTAACGCAAGGCACGGTACGGTCAGTCGAGGCAAGGCTAATGCACGACAACGCAAGGCTTGGAAGTGCACGGCTAGGGAAGGAAAGCGTAACAGAAGGAAAGGAAGGCAAGGCAAAGCAATGCAAGGCAAGTGAAACAAAAGGCATGGCACGGCAAGGGGAAACAAGTGTAAGGCACGACAACGCAAGCTAGGCAATGCACGGCAAGGCAAGGAAAGGGTAACGTAAGGGAAGGCACGGTGAGGCAAGGCAAGGCTAATGCACAACAACGCACGGCTAGGCAATGGACGGCAAGACAAGGAAAGGGTAACGCAAGGGAAGTCACGGTCAGGCGAGGCATGGCTACGGCACGACAACGCAAGGCTAGGCAATGCACGGATGGTAAGCAAAGAGTAACGGAAGGCAAGGAATGCAAGGGAAAGCAAGGCAAGTCAAGAGTAAGGGAAGGAACGGCACGGCAAGGGGAAACAAGGCTAAGGCACGACAACGCAAGCTGGGCAAAGCACGGCAAGGCAAGGAAAGGGTAACGCAAGGCAAGGCACGGTCAGGCAAGGCAAGGCTTATGCACGACAAGGCAAGGCTAGGCAGTGCACGGCTAGGCAAGGAACGAGTAACGGAAGGAATGGAAGGCAAGGCAAGTGTAACAAAAGGCACGGCACGGCAAGGGGAAACAAGGCTAAGGCACGACAACGCAAGCTAGGCAATGCACGGCAAAGCAAGGAAAGGGTAACGCAAGGCAAGGCAGGGTCAGGCGAGACAAGGCTAAGGCACGACAACGCAAGGCTAGGCAATGCACGGCAAGGCAAGGAAAGGGTAACGCAAGGCAAGGCACGGTGAGGAAAGGCAAGGCTAATGCACAACAACGCACGTCTAGGCAATGCACGGCAAGGCAAGGAAAGAGTAACGGAATGTAAGGAATGCAAGGGAAAGCAAGGCAAGGCAAGAGTAACGGAAGGAACGGCACGGCAAGGGGAAACAAGGCTAAGGCACGACAACGCAAGGCTAGGCAAAGCACGGCAAGGCAAGGAAAGGGTAACGCAAGGCAAGGCACGGTGAGGCAAGGCAAGGCTAATGCACGACAACGCACGGCTAGGCAAAACAAGGCAAGGGACGGAGAGGGTAACGCAAGGCAAGGCACGGTCAAGCGAGGCAAGGCTAAGGCACGACAACGGAAGGCTAGGCAATGCACGTAATATAAGCAAAGAGTAACGGAAGGCAAGGAAGGCAAGGGAAAGCAAAGCAAGTTAAGAGTAAGGGAAGGAACGGCACGGCAAGGGGAACAAGGCTAAGGCACGGAAACGCAAGCTAGGCAAAGCACGGCAAGGCAAGGAAAGGGTAACGCAAGGCAAGGCAGGGTCAGGCGAGGCAAGGCTAATGCACGACAACGCAAGGCTAGGCAGTGCACGGCTAGGCAAGGAACGAGTAACGGAAGGAATGAAAGGCAAGGCAAAGCAAGGCAAGGCAAGTGAACCAAAAGGCACGGCACGGCAAGGGGAAACAAGGCTAAGGCACGACAACGCAAGCTAGGCAATGTACGGCAAGGCAAGGAAAGGGTAACGCAAGGCAAGGCAGGGTCAGTCGAGGCAAGGCTAATGCACGACAACGCAAGGCTTGGCAGTGCACGGCTAGGCAAGGAACGAGTAACAGAAGGAAAGGAACGCAAGGCAAACAATGCAAGGCAAGTGAAACAAAAGGCACGGCACGGCAAGGGGAAACAAGGGTAAGGCACGACAACGCAAGCTAGGCAATGCACGGCAAGGCAAGGAAAGGGTAACGCAAGGCAAGGCACGGTGAGGCAAGGCAAGGCTAATGCACAACAACGCACGGCTAGGAAATGCACGGCAAGGCAAGGAAAGGGTAACGCAAGTGAAGTCACGGTCAGGCGAGGCAAGGCTAAGGCACGACAACGAAAGGCTAGGCAATGCAGGTAAGGCAAGCAAGGAGTAACGGAAGGGAAGGAAGGCAAGGGAAAGCAAGGCAAGGCAAGGTTAACGGAAGGAACGGCTCGGCAAGGGGAAACAAGGCTAAGGCACGGCTACGGACGGCTAGGCAATGCACGGCCAGGCAAGGAAAGGGTAACGAAAGGCAAGGCACGGTGAGGCAAGTCAAGGCTAAGGCACGAAAACGCAAGGCTAGGCAGTGCACGGAAGGCAAGCAAAGAGTAACGGAAGGCAAGGAAGGCAAGGGAAAGCAAGGCAAGTTAAGGGTAAGGGAGGGAACGGCACTGCAAGGGTTAACAAGGCTAAGGCACGACAACGCAAGCTAGGCAATGCACGGCAAAGCAAGGAAAGGGTAACGCAAGGCAAGGCACGGTCAGGAAATGCATGGCTAATGCACGACAACGGAAGGCTAGGCAATGCACGGCAAGGCAAGGAAAGAGTAACGGAATGTAAGGAATGCAAGGGAAAGCAAGGGAAGGCAAGAGTAACGGAAGGAACGGCACGGCAAAATGAAACAAGGCTAAGGCACCACAACGCAAGGCTAGGCAAAGCACGGCAAGGCAAGGAAAGGGTAACGCAAGGCAAGGCACGTCGAGGCAAGGCAAGGCTAATGCACGACAACGCACGGCTAGGCAAAGCAAGGCAAGGGAAGGAGAGGGTAACGCCAGGCCAGGCACGGTCAGTCGAGGGAAGGCTAATGCACGACAACGCAAGGCTTGGCAGTGCACGGATGGTAAGCAAAGAGTAACGGAAGGCAAGGAAGGCAAGGGAAAGCAAGGCAAGTCAAGAGTAAGGGAAGGAACGGCACGGCAAGGGGAAACAAGGCTAAGGCACGACAACGCAAGCTGGGCAAAGCACGGCAAGGCAAGGAAAGGGTAACGCAAGGCAAGGCACGGTCAGGCAAGGCAAGGCTAATGCACGACATCGCAAGGCTTGGCAGTGCACGGCTAGGCAAGGAAAGCGTAACAGAAGGAAAGGAAGGCAAGGCAAAGCAATGCAAGGCAAGTGAAACAAAAGGCACGGCACGGCAAGGAGAAACAAGGGTAAGGCACGACAACGCAAGCTAGGGAATGCACGGCAAAGCAAGGAAAGGGTAACGCAAGGCAAGGCAGGGTCAGGCGAGACAAGGCTAAGGCACGACAACGCAAGGCTAGGCAATGCACGGCAAGGCAAGGAAAGGGTAACGCAAGGCAAGGCACGGTGAGGCAAGGCAAGGCTAATGCACGACAACGCACGGCTAGGCAAAACAAGGCAAGGGACGGAGAGGGTAACGCAAGGCAAGGCACGGTCAAGCGAGGCAAGGCTAAGGCACGACAACGGAAGGCTAGGCAATGCACGTAATATAAGCAAAGAGTAACGGAAGGCAAGGAAGGCAAGGGAAAGCAAAGCAAGTTAAGAGTAAGGGAAGGAACGGCACGGCAAGGGGAAACAAGGCTAAGGCACGAAAACGCAAGCTAGGCAAAGCACGGCAAGGCAAGGAAAGGGTAACGCAAGGCAAGGCACGGTCAGGCAAGGCAAGGCTAATGCACGACAACGCAAGGCTAGGCAGTGCACGGCTAGGCAAGGAACGAGTAACGGAAGGAATGAAAGGCAAGGCAAAGCAAGGCAAGGCAAGTGAACCAAAAGGCACGGCACGGCAAGGGGAAACAAGGCTAAGGCAAGACAACGCAAGCTAGGCAATGCACGGAAAGGCAAGGAAAGGGTAACGCAAGGCAAGGCAGGGTCAGTCGAGGCAAGGCTAATGCACGACAACGCAAGGCTTGGCAGTGCACGGCTAGGCAAGGAACGAGTAACAGAAGGAAAGGAACGCAAGGCAAAGCAATGCAAGGCAAGTGAAACAAAAGGCACGGCACGGCAAGGGGAAACAAGGGTAAGGCACGACAACGCAAGCTAGGCAATGTACGGCAAGGCAAGGAAAGGGTAACGCAAGGCAAGGCACGGTGAGGCAAGGCAAGGCTAATGCACAACAACGCACGGCTAGGCAATGCACGGCAAGGCAAGGAAAGGGTAACGCAAGTGAAGTCACGGTCAGGCGAGGCAAGGCTAAGGCACGACAACGAAAGGCTAGGCAATGCAGGTAAGGCAAGCAAGGAGTAACGGAAGGGAAGGAAGGCAAGGGAAAGCAAGGCAAGGCAAGGTTAACGGAAGGAACGGCTCGGCAAGGGGAAACAAGGCTAAGGCACGGCTACGCACGGCTAGGCAATGCACGGCCAGGCAAGGAAAGTGTAACGAAAGGCAAGGCACGGTGAGGCAAGACAAGGCTAAGGCACGAAAACGCAAGGCTAGGCAATGCACGGAAGGTAAGCAAAGAGTATCGGAAGGCAAGGAATGCAAGGGAAAGCAAGGCAAGTTAAGGGTAAGGTAAGGAACGGCACTGCAAGGGGAAACAAGGCTAAGGCACGACAACGCAAGCTAGGCAATGCACGGCAAGGCAAGGAAAGGGTAACGCAAGGCAAGGCACGGTCAGGAAATGCATGGCTAATGCACGACAACGGAAGGCTAGGCAATGCACGGCAAGGCAAGGAAAGAGTAACGGAATGTAAGGAATGCAAGGGAAAGCAAGGCAAGGCAAGAGTAACGGAAGGAACGGCACGGCAAGGGGAAACAAGGCTAAGGCACGACAACGCAAGGCTAGGCAAAGCACGGCAAGGCAAGGAAAGGGTAACGCGAGGCAAGGCACGGGGAGGCAAGGCAAGGCTAATGCACGACAACGCACGGCTAGGCAAAGCAAGGCAAGGGAAGGAGAGGGTAACGCCAGGCCAGGCACGGTCAGTCGAGGGAAGGCTAATGCACGACAACGCAAGGCTTGGCAGTGCACGGCTAGGCAAGGAAAGCGTAACAGAAGGAAAGGAAGGCAAGGCAAAGCAATGCAAGGCAAGTGAAACAAAAGGCACGGCACGGCAAGGGGAAACAAGGCTAAGGCACGACAACGCAAGATAGGCAATGCACGGCAAGGCAAGGAAAGGGTAACGCAAGGCAAAGCACGGTCAGTCAAGGCAAGGCTAATGCACGACATCGCAAGACTTGGCAGTGCACGGCTAGGCAAGGAAAGAGTAACAGAAGGAAAGGAAGGCAAGGCAAAGCAATGCAAGGCAAGTGAAACAAAAGGCACGGCACGGCAAGGGGAAAAAAGGGTAAGGCACGACAACGCAAGCTAGGCAAAGCACGGCAAGGCAAGGAAAGGGTAACGCAAGGCAAGGCACGGTGAGGCATGGCAAGGCTAATGCACGACAACGCACGGCTAGGCAAAGCAAGGCAAGGGAAGGAGAGTGTAACGCAAGGCCAGGCACGGTCAGTCGAGGGAAGGCTAATGCACGACAACGCAAGGCTTAGCAGTGCACGGCTAGGCAAGGAAAGCGTAACAGAAGGAAAGGAAGGCAAGGCAAAGCAATGCAAGGCAAGTGAAACAAAAGGCACGGCACGGCAATGGGAAACAAGGCTAAGGCACGACAACGCAAGCTAGGCAATGCACGGCAAGTCAGGGAAACTGTAACGCAAGGCAAGGCACGGTCAGTCGAGGCAAGGCTAATGCACGACAACGCAAGGCTTGGCAGTGCACGGCTAGGCAAGGAAAGCGTAACAGAAGGAAAGGAAGGCAAGGCAAAGCAATGCAAGGCAAGTGAAACAAAAGGCACGGCACGGCAAGGGGAAAAAAGGGTAAGGCACGACAACGCAAGCTAGGCAAAGCACGGCAAGGCAAGGAAAGGGTAACGCAAGGCAAGGCACGGTGAGGCATGGCAAGGCTAATGCACGACAACGCACGGCTAGGCAAAGCAAGGCAAGGGAAGGAGAGGGTAACGCAAGGCCAGGCACGGTCAG
The DNA here is from genome assembly GCF_037893015.1 of Macrotis lagotis. Classification (NCBI taxonomy): domain Eukaryota; kingdom Metazoa; phylum Chordata; class Mammalia; order Peramelemorphia; family Peramelidae; genus Macrotis; species Macrotis lagotis. The sequence goes on along the minus strand of NW_027422171.1, from coordinate 167,655 downwards.
TCGAGGGAAGGCTAATGCACGACATCGCAAGGCTTAGCAGTGCACGGCTAGGCAAGGAAAGGGTAACGCAAGGCAAGGAATGCAAGGGAAACAAGGCAAGGCAAGAGTAACGGAAGGAACGGCACGGCAAGGGGAAGCAAAGCTAAGGCACGACAACGCAAGGCTAGGCAATGCACGGCAAGGCAAGGAAAGGGTAACGCAAGGCAAGGCACGGTGAGGCAAGGCAAGGCTAATGCACAACAACGCACGGCTAGGCAATGCACGGCAAGGCAAGGAAAGGGTAACGCAAGTGAAGTCACGGTCAGGCGAGGCAAGGCTAAGGCACGACAACGAAAGGCTAGGCAATGCAGGTAAGGCAAGCAAGGAGTAACGGAAGGGAAGGAAGGCAAGGGAAAGCAAGGCAAGGCAAGGTTAACGGAAGGAACGGCTCGGCAAGGGGAAACAAGGCTAAGGCACGGCTACGCACGGCTAGGCAATGCACGGCCAGGCAAGGAAAGGGTAACGAAAGGCAAGGCACGGTCAGGCAAGGCAAGGCTAATGCACGACAACGCAAGGCTAGGCAATGCAAGGCAAGGCAAGGAAAGTGCAACGCAAGGCAAGGCTCTGTCAGGCGAGGCAAGGCTAAGGCACGACAACGCAAGGCTAGGCAATGCACGGAATGTAAGCAAAGAGTATCGGAAGGCAAGGAAGGCATGGGAAAGCAAGGCAAGTTAAGGGTAAGGTAAGGAACGGCACTGCAAGGGGAAACAAGGCTAAGGCACGACAACGCAAGCTAGGCAATGCACGGCAAGGCAAGGAAAGGGTAACGCAAGGCAAGGCACGGTCAGGAAATGCAAGGCTAATGCACGACAACGCAAGGCTAGGCAATGCACGGCAAGGCAAGGAAAGAGTAACGGAATGTTAGGAATGCAAGGGAAAGCAAGGCAAGGCAAGAGTAACGGAAGGAACGGCACGGCAAGGGGAAACAAGGCTAAGACACGACAACGCAAGGCTAGGCAAAGCACGGCAAGGCAAGGAAAGGGTAACGCAAGGCAAGGCACGGTGAGGGAAGGCAAGGCTAATGCACGACAACGCACGGCTAGGCAAAGCAAGGCAAGGGAAGGAGAGGGTAACGCAAGGCCAGGCACGGTCAGTCGAGGGAAGGCTAATGCACGACAACGCAAGGCTTGGCAGTGCACGGCTAGGCAAGGAAAGCGTAACAGAAGGAAAGGAAGGCAAGGCAAAGCAATGCAAGGCAAGTGAAACAAAAGGCACGGCACGGCAAGGGGAAACAAGGCTAAGGCACGACAACGCAAGCTAGGCAATGCACGGCAAGGCAAGGAAAGGGTAACGCAAGGCAAAGCACGGTCAGTCAAGGCAAGGCTAATGCACGACATCGCAAGGCTTGGCAGTGCACGGCTAGGCAAGGAAAGCGTAACAGAAGGAAAGGAAGGCAAGGCAAAGCAATGCAAGGCAAGTGAAACAAAAGGCACGGCACGGCAAGGGGAAAAAAGGGTAAGGCACGACAACGCAAGCTAGGCAAAGCACGGCAAGGCAAGGAAAGGGTAACGCAAGGCAAGGCACGGTGAGGCATGGCAAGGCTAATGCACGACAACGCACGGCTAGGCAAAGCAAGGCAAGGGAAGGAGAGGGTAACGCAAGGCCAGGCACGGTCAGTCGAGGGAAGGCTAATGCACGACAACGCAAGGCTTAGCAGTGCACGGCTAGGCAAGGAAAGCGTAACAGAAGGAAAGGAAGGCAAGGCAAAGCAATGCAAGGCAAGTGAAACAAAAGGCACGGCACGGCAAGGGGAAACAAGGCTAAGGCACGACAACGCAAGCTAGGCAATGCTACGGCAAGGCAAGGAAACTGTAACGCAAGGCAAGGCACGGTCAGTCGAGGCAAGGCTAATGCACGACAACGCAAGGCTTGGCAGTGCACGGCTAGGGAAGGAAAGCGTAGCAGAAGGAAAGGAAGGCAAGGCAAAGCAATGCAAGGCAAGTGAAACAAAAGGCACGGCACGGTAAGGGGAAAAAAGGGTAAGGCACGACAACGCAAGCTAGGCAATGCACGGCAAGGCAAGGAAAGGGTAACGCAAGGCAAGGCACGGTCAGACAAGGCAAGGCTAATGCACGACAACGCAAGCCTAGGCAATGCACGGTAAGGCAAGGAAAGAGTAACGGAAGGCAAGGAATGCAAGGAAACAAGGCAAGGCAAGAGTAACGGAAGGAACGGCACGGCAAGGGGAAGCAAAGCTAAGGCACGACAACGCAAGGCTAGGCAATGCACGGCAAGGCAAGGAAAGGGTAACGCAAGGCAAGGCACTGTCAGGCGAGGCAAGGCTAATGCACGACAACGCAAGGCTAGGCAGTGCACGGCTAGGCAAGGAAAGAGTAACGGAAGGATAGGAAGGCAAGGCAAAGCAAGGCAAGGCAAGTGTAACAAAAGGCACGGCACGGCAAGGGGAAACAAGGCTAAGGCACGACAACGCAAGCTAGGCAATGCACGGCAAGGCAAGGAAAAGGTAACGCAAGGCAAGGCACGGTCAGTCGAGGCAAGGCTAATGCACGACAACGCAAGGCTTGGCAGTGCAAGGCTAGGCAAGGAAAGAGTAACAGAAGGAAAGGAAGGCAAGGCAAAGCAATGCAAGGCAAGTGAAACAAAAGGCACGGCACGGCAAGGACAAACAAGGGTAAGGCACGACAACGCAAGCTAGGCAATGCACGGCAAGGCAAGGAAAGGGTAACGTAAGGCAAGGCACGGTGAGGCAAGGCAAGGCTAATGCACAACAACGCAGGGCTAGGCAATGGACGGCAAGGCAAGGAAAGGGTAACGCAAGGGAAGTCACGGTCAGGCGAGTCAAGGATACGGCACGACAACGCAAGGCTAGGCAATGAACGGATGGTAAGCAAAGAGTAACGGAAGGCAAGGAAGGCAAGGGAAAGCAAGGCAAGTCAAGAGTAAGGGAAGGAACGGCACGGCAAGGGGAAACAAGGCTAAGGCACGACAACGCAAGCTGGGCAAAGCACGGCAAGGCAAGGAAAGGGTAACGCAAGGCAAGGCACGGTCAGGCAAGGCAAGGCTAATGCACGACAACGCAAGGCTAGGCAGTGCACGGCTAGGCAAGGAACGAGTAACGGAAGGAATGGAAGGCAAGGCAAAGCAAGGCAAGGCAAGTGTAACAAAAGGCACGGCACGGCAATGGGAAACAAGGCTAAGGCACGACAACGCAAGCTAGGCAATGCACGGCAAGGCAAGGAAAGGGTAACGCAAGGCAAGGCAGGGTCAGGCGAGACAAGGCTAAGGCACGACAACGCAAGGCTAGGCAATTCACGGCAAGGCAAGGAAAGGGTAACGCAAGGGAAGGCACGGTGAGGAAAGGCAAGGCTAATGCACAACAACGCACGTCTTGGCAATGCACGGCAAGGCAAGGAAAGGGTAACGCAAGGGAAGTCACGGTCAGGCGAGGCAAGGCTAAGGCACGAAAACGCAAGGCTAGGCAATGCACGGCAAGGCAAGGAAACAGTAACGGAATGTAAGGAATGCAAGGGAAAGCAAGGCAAGGCAAGAGTAACAGAAGGAACGGCACGGCAAGGGGAAACAAGGCTAAGGCACGACAACGCAAGCTAGGCAATGCACGGCAAGGCAAGGAAAGGGTAACGCAAGGCAAGGCACGGTCAGGAAATGCAAGGCTAATGCACGACAACGGAAGGCTAGGCAATGCACGGCAAGGCAAGGAAAGAGTAACGGAATGTAAGGAATGCAAGGGAAAGCAAGGCAAGGCAAGAGTAACGGAAGGAACGGCACGGCAAGGGGAAACAAGGCTAAGGCACGACAACGCAAGGCTAGGAAAAGCACGGCAAGGCAAGGAAAGGGTAACGCAAGGCAAGGGACGGTGAGGCATGGCAAGGCTAATGCACGACAACGCACGGCTAGGCAAAGCAAGGCAAGGGAAGGAGAGGGTAACGCAAGGCCAGGCACGGTCAGTCGAGGGAAGGCTAATGCACGACAACGCAAGGCTTGGCAGTGCAAGGCTAGTCAAGGAAAGAGTAACAGAAGGAAAGGAAGGCAAGGCAAAGCAATGCAAGGCAAGTGAAACAAAAGGCACGGCACGGCAAGGGGAAACAAGGCTAAGGCACGACAACGCAAGCTAGGCAATGCACGGCAAGGCAAGGAAACTGTAACGCAAGGCAAGGCACGGTCAGTCGAGGCAAGGCTAATGCACGACAACGCAAGGCTTGGCAGTGCACGGCTAGGGAAGGAAAGCGTAGCAGAAGGAAATGAAGGCAAGGCAAAGCAATGCAAGGCAAGTGAAACAAAAGGCACGGCACGGTAAGGGGGAAAAAGGGTAAGGCACGACAACGCAAGCTCGGCAATGCACGGCAAGGCAAGGAAAGGGTAACGCAAGGCAAGGCACGGTCAGACAAGGCAAGGCTAATGCACGACAACGCAAGCCTAGGCAATGCACGGTAAGGCAAGGAAAGAGTAACGGAAGGCAAGGAATGCAAGGGAAACAAGGCAAGGCAAGAGTAACGGAAGGAACGGCACGGCAAGGGGAAGCAAAGCTAAGGCACGACAACGCAAGGCTAGGCAATGCACGGCAAGGCAAGGAAAGGGTAACGCAAGGCAAGGCACTGTCAGGCGAGGCAAGGCTAATGCACGACAAACGCAAGGCTAGGCAGTGCACGGCTAGGCAAGGAAAGAGTAACGGAAGGATAGGAAGGTAAGGCAAAGCAAGGCAAGGCAAGTGTAACAAACGGCACGGCACGGCAAGGGGAAACAAGGCTAAGGCACGACAACGCAAGCTAGGCAATGCACGGCAAGGCAAGGAAAGGGTAACGCAAGGCAAGGCACGGTCAGTCGAGGCAAGGATAATGCACGACAACGCAAGGCTTGGCAGTGCAAGGCTAGGCAAGGAAAGAGTAACAGAAGGAAAGGAAGGCAAGGCAAAGCAATGCAAGGCAAGTGAAACAAAAGGCACGGCACGGCAAGGACAAACAAGGAAGGCACGACAACGCAAGCTAGGCAATGCACGGCAAGGCAAGGAAAGGGTAACGTAAGGCAAGGCACGGTGAGGCAAGGCAAGGCTAATGCACAACAACGCACGGCTAGGCAATGGACGGCAAGGCAAGGAAAGGGTAACGCAAGGGAAGTCACGGTCAGGCGAGTCAAGGCTACGGCACGACAACGCAAGGCTAGGCAATGAACGGATGGTAAGCAAAGTGTAACGGAAGGCAAGGAAGGCAAGGGAAAGCAAGGCAAGTCAAGAGTAAGGGAAGGAACGGCACGGCAAGGGGAAACAAGGCTAAGGTACGACAACGCAAGCTGGGCAAAGCACGGCAAGGCAAGGAAAGGGTAACGCAAGGCAAGGCACGGTCAGGCAAGGCAAGGCTAATGCACGACAACGCAAGGCTAGGCAGTGCACGGCTAGGCAAGGAAGGAGTAACGGAAGGAATGGAAGGCAAGGCAAAGCAAGGCAAGGCAAGTGTAACAAAAGGCACGGCACGGCAAGGGGAAACAAGGCTAAGGCACGACAACGCAAGCTAGGCAATGTACGGCAAGGCAAGGAAAGGGTTACGCAAGGCAAGGCAGGGTCAGGCGAGACAAGGCTAAGGAACGACAACGCAAGGCTAGGCAATGCACGGCAAGGCAAGGACAGGGTAACGCAAGGGAAGGCACGGTGATGAAAGGCAAGGCTAATGCACAACAACGCACGTCTTGGCAATGCACGGCAAGGCAAGGAAAGGGTAACGCAAGGGAAGTCACGGTCAGGCGAGGCAAGGCTAAGGCACGACAACGCAAGGCTAGGCAATGCACGGCAAGGCAAGGAAACAGTAACGGAATGTAAGGAATGCAAGGGAAAGCAAGGCAAGGCAAGAGTAACAGAAGGAACGGCACGGCAAGGGGAAACAAGGCTAAGGCACGACAACGCAAGCTAGGCAATGCACGGCAAGGCAAGCAAAGGGTAACGCAAGGCAAGGCACGGTCAGGAAATGCAAGGCTAATGCACGACAACGGAAGGCTAGGCAATGCACGGCAAGGCAAGGAAAGAGTAACGGAATGTAAGGAATGCAAGGGAAAGCAAGGCAAGGCAAGAGTAACGGAAGGAACGTCACGGCAAGGGGAAACAAGGCTAAGGCACGACAACGCAAGGCTAGGCAAAGCACGGCAAGGCAAGGAAAGGGTAACGCAAGGCAAGGCACGGTGAGGCATGGCAAGGCTAATGCACGACAACGCACGGCTAGGCAAAGCAAGGCAAGGCAAGGAAAGGGTAACGCAAGGCAAGGCACGGTCAGTCGAGGCAAGGCTAATGCACGACAACGCAAGGCTTGGCAGTGCAAGGCTAGTCAAGGAAAGAGTAACGGAATGTAAGGAATGCAAGGGAAAGCAAGGCAAGGCAAGAGTAACGGAAGGAACGGCACGGCAAGGGGAAACAAGGCTAAGGCACGACAACGCAAGCTAGGCAATGCACGGCAAGGCAAGGAAAGTGTAACGCAAGGCAAGGCACGGTCAGTCGAGGCAAGGCTAATGCACGACAACGCAAGGCTTGGCAGTGCACGGCTAGGGAAGGAAAGCGTAACAGAAGGAAAGGAAGGCAAGGCAAAGCCATGCAAGGCAAGTGAAACAAAAGGCACGGCACGGCAAGGAGAAACAAGGGTAAGGCACGACAACGCAAGCTAGGGAATGCACGGCAAGGCAAGGAAAGGGTAACGTAAGGAAAGGCACGGTGAGGCAAGGCAAGGCTAATGCACAACAACGCACGGCTAGGGAATGGACGGCAAGGCAAGGAAAGGGTAACGCAAGGGAAGTCACGGTCAGGCGAGGCAAGGCTACGGCACGACAACGCAAGGCTAGGCAATGCACGGATGGTAAGCAAAGAGTAACGGAAGGCAAGGAAGGCAAGGGAAAGCAAGGCAAGTCAAGAGTAAGGGAAGGAACGGCACGGCAAGATGAAACAAGGCTAAGGCACGACAACGCAAGGCTAGGCAAAGCACGGCAAGGCAAGGAAAGGGTAACGCAAGGCAAGGCACGGTGAGGAAAGGCAAGGCTAATGCACAACAACGCAAGCTGGGCAAAGCACGGCAAGGCAAGGAAAGGGTAACGCAAGGCAAGGCACGGTCAGGCAAGGCAAGGCTAATGCACGACAACGCAAGGCTAGGCAGTGCACGGCTAGGCAAGGAACGAGTAACGGAAGGAATGGAAGGCAAGGCAAAGCAAGGCAAGGCAAGTGTAACAAAAGGCACGGCACGGCAAGGGGAAACAATGCTAAGGCACGACAACGCAAGCTAGGCAATGCACGGCAAGGCAAGGAAAGGGTAACGCAAGGCAAGGCAGGGTCAGGCGAGACAAGGCTAAGGCACGACAACGCAAGGCTAGGAAATGCACGGCAAGGCAAGGAAAGGGTAACGCAAGGAAAGGCACGGTGAGGAAAGGCAAGGCTAATGCACAACAACGCACGTCTAGGCAATGCACGGCAAGGCAAGGAAAGGGTAACGCAAGGAAAGTCACGGTCAGGCGAGGCAAGGCTAAGGCACGACAACGCAAGGCTAGGCAATGCACGGCAAGGCAAGGAAAGAGTAACGGAATGTAAGGAATGCAAGGGAAAGCAAGGCAAGGCAAGAGTAACAGAAGGAACGGCACGGCAAGGGGAAACAAGGCTAAGGCACGACAACGCAAGCTAGGCAATGCACGGCAAGGCAAGGAAAGGGTAACGCAAGGCAAGGCAGGGTCAGGCGAGACAAGGCTAAGGCACGACAACGCAAGGCTAGGCAATGCACGGCAAGGCAAGGAAAGGGTAACGCAAGGAAAGGCACGGTGAGGAAAGGCAAGGCTAATGCACAACAACGCACGTCTAGGCAATGCACGGCAAGGCAAGGAAAGGGTAACGCAAGGGAAGTCACGGTCAGGCGAGGCAAGGCTAAGGCACGACAACGCAAGGCTAGGCAATGCACGGCAAGGCAAGGAAAGAGTAACGGAATGTAAGGAATGCAAGGGAAAGCAAGGCAAGGCAAGAGTAACAGAAGGAACGGCACGGCAAGGGGAAACAAGGCTAAGGCACGACAACGCAAGCTAGGCAATGCACGGCAAGGCAAGGAAAGGGTAACGCAAGGCAAGGCACGGTCAGGAAATGCAAGGCTAATGCACGACATCGGAAGGCTAGGCAATGCACGGCAAGGCAAGGAAAGAGTAACGGAATGTAAGGAATGCAAGGGAAAGCAAGGCAAGGCAAGAGTAACGGAAGGAACGGCACGGCAAGGGGAAACAAGGGTAAGGCACGACAACGCAAGGCTAGGCAAAGCACGGCAAGGCAAGGAAAGGGTAACGCAAGGCAAGGCACGGTGAGGCATGGCAAGGCTAATGCACGACAACGCACGGCTAGGCAAAGCAAGGCAAGGGAAGGAGAGGGTAACGCAAGGCCAGGCACGGTCAGTCGAGGGAAGGCTAATGCACGACAACGCAAGGCTTGGCAGTGCACGGCTAGGCAAGGAAAGCGTAACAGAAGGAAAGGAAGGCAAGGCAAAGCAATGCAAGGCAAGTGAAACAAAAGGCACGGCACGGCAAGGGGAAACAAGGCTAAGGCACGACAACGCAAGCTAGGCAATGCACGGCAAGGCAAGGAAAGTGTAACGCAATGCAAGGTACGGTCAGTCGAGGCAAGGCTAATGCACGACAACGCAAGGCTTGGAAGTGCACGGCTAGGGAAGGAAAGCGTAACAGAAGGAAAGGAAGGCAAGGCAAAGCAATGCAAGGCAAGTGAAACAAAAGGCATGGCACGGCAAGGGGAAACAAGTGTAAGGCACGACAACGCAAGCTAGGCAATGCACGGCAAGGCAAGGAAAGGGTAACGTAAGGGAAGGCACGGTGAGGCAAGGCAAGGCTAATGCACAACAACGCACGGCTAGGCAATGGACGGCAAGACAAGGAAAGGGTAACGCAAGGGAAGTCACGGTCAGGCGAGGCATGGCTACGGCACGACAACGCAAGGCTAGGCAATGCACGGATGGTAAGCAAAGAGTAACGGAAGGCAAGGAAGGCAAGGGAAAGCAAGGCAAGTCAAGAGTAAGGGAAGGAACGGCACGGCAAGGGGAAACAAGGCTAAGGCACGACAACGCAAGCTGGGCAAAGCACGGCAAGGCAAGGAAAGGGTAACGCAAGGCAAGGCACGGTCAGGAAATGCATGGCTAATGCACGACAACGGAAGGCTAGGCAATGCACGGCAAGGCAAGGAAAGAGTAACGGAATGTAAGGAATGCAAGGGAAAGCAAGGGAAGGCAAGAGTAACGGAAGGAACGGCACGGCAAAATGAAACAAGGCTAAGGCACCACAACGCAAGGCTAGGCAAAGCACGGCAAGGCAAGGAAAGGGTAACGCAAGGCAAGGCACGGTGAGGCAAGGCAAGGCTAATGCACGACAACGCACGGCTAGGCAAAGGAAGGCAAGGGAAGGAGAGGGTAACGCCAGGCCAGGCACGGTCAGTCGAGGGAAGGCTAATGCACGACAACGCAAGGCTTGGCAGTGCACGGTTAGGCAAGGAAAGCGTAACAGAAGGAAAGGAAGGCAAGGCAAAGCAATGCAAGGCAAGTGAAACAAAAGGCACGGCACGGCAAGGGGAAACAAGGCTAAGGCACGACAACGCAAGCTAGGCAATGCACGGCAAGGCAAGGAAAGGGTAACGCAAGGCAAAGCACGGTCAGTCAAGGCAAGGCTAATGCACGACATCGCAAGGCTTGGCAGTGCACGGCTAGGCAAGGAAAGCGTAACAGAAGGAAAGGAAGGCAAGGCAAAGCAATGCAATGCAAGTGAAACAAAAGGCACGGCACGGCAAGGGGAAAAAAGGGTAAGGCACGACAACGCAAGCTAGGCAAAGCACGGCAAGGCAAGGAAAGGGTAACGCAAGGCAAGGCACGGTGAGGCATGGCAAGGCTAATGCACGACAACGCACGGCTAGGCAAAGCAAGGCAAGGGAAGGAGAGGGTAACGCAAGGCCAGGCACGGTCAGTCGAGGGAAGGCTAATGCACGACAACGCAAGGCTTGGCAGTGCACGGCTAGGCAAGGAAAGCGTAACAGAAGGAAAGGAAGGCAAGGCAAAGCAATACAAGGCAAGTGAAACAAAAGGCACGGCACGGCAAGGGGAAACAAGGCTAAGGCACGACAACGCAAGCTAGGCAATGCACGGCAAGGCAAGGAAAGGGTAACGCAAGGCAAAGCACGGTCAGTCAAGGCATGGCTAATGCACGACATCGCAAGGCTTGGCAGTGCACGGCTAGGCAAGGAAAGCGTAACAGAAGGAAAGGAAGGCAAGGCAAAGCAATGCAAGGCAAGTGAAACAAAAGGTACGGCACGGCAAGGGGAAAAAAGGGTAAGGCACGACAACGCAAGCTAGGCAAAGCACGGCAAGGCAAGGAAAGGGTAACGCAAGGCAAGGCACGGTGAGGCATGGCAAGGCTAATGCACGACAACGCACGGCTAGGCAAAGCAAGGCAAGGGAAGGAGAGGGTAACGCAAGGCCAGGCACGGTCAGTCGAGGGAAGGCTAATGCACGACAACGCAAGGCTTAGCAGTGCACGGCTAGGCAAGGAAAGGGTAACGCAAGGCAAGGAATGCAAGGGAAACAAGGCAAGGCAAGAGTAACGGAAGGAACGGCACGGCAAGGGGAAGCAAAGCTAAGGCACGACAACGCAAGGCTAGGCAATGCACGGCAAGGCAAGGAAAGGGTAACGCAAGGCAAGGCACTGTCAGGCGAGGCAAGGCTAATGCACGACAACGCAAGGCTAGGCAGTGCACGGCTAGGCAAGGAAAGAGTAACGGAAGGATAGGAAGGCAAGGCAAAGCAAGGCAAGGCAAGTGTAAGAAACGGCACGGCACGGCAAGGGGAAACAAGGCTAAGGCACGACAACACAAGCTAGGCAATGCACGGCAAGGCAAGGAAAAGGTAACGCAAGGCAAGGCACGGTCAGTCGAGGCAAGGCTAATGCACGACAACGCAAGGCTTGGCAGTGCAAGGATAGGCAAGGAAAGAGTAACAGAAGGAAAGGAAGGCAAGGCAAAGCAATGCAAGGCAAGTGAAACAAAAGGCACGGCACGGCAAGGACAAACAAGGGTAAGGCATGACAACGCAAGCTAGGCAATGCACGGCAAGGCAAGGAAAGGGTAACGTAAGGCAAGGCACGGTGAGGCAAGGCAAGGCTAATGCACAACAACGCAGGGCTAGGCAATGGACGGCAAGGCAAGGAAAGGGTAACGCAAGGGAAGTCACGGTCAGGCGAGTCAAGGATACGGCACGACAACGCAAGGCTAGGCAATGAACGGATGGTAAGCAAAGAGTAACGGAAGGCAAGGAAGGCAAGGGAAAGCAAGGCAAGTCAAGAGTAAGGGAAGGAACGGCACGGCAAGGGGAAACAAGGCTAAGGCACGACAACGCAAGCTGGGCAAAGCACGGCAAGGCAAGGAAAGGGTAACGCAAGGCAAGGCACGGTCAGGCAAGGCAAGGCTAATGCACGACAACGCAAGCCTAGGCAGTGCACGGCTAGGCAAGGAACGAGTAACGGAAGGAATGGAAGGCAAGGCAAAGCAAGGCAAGGCAAGTGTAACAAAAGGCACGGCACGGCAAGGGGAAACAAGGCTAAGGCACGACATCGCAAGCTAGGCAATGCACGTCAAGGCAAGGAAAGGGTAACGCAAGGCAAGGCAGGGTCAGGCGAGACAAGGCTAAGGCACGACAACGCAAGGCTAGGCAATGCACGGCAAGGCAAGGAAAGGGTAACGCAAGGGAAGGCACGGTGAGGAAAGGCAAGGCTAATGCACAACAACGCACGTCTTGGCAATGCACGGCAAGGCAAGGAAAGGGTAACGCAAGGCAAGGCACGGTCAGGAAATGCAAGGCTAATGCACGACAACGGAAGGCTAGGCAATGCACGGCAAGGCAAGGAAAGAGTAACGGAATGTAAGGAATGCAAGGGAAAGCAAGGCAAGGCAAGAGTAACGGAAGGAACGGCACGGCAAGGGGAAACAAGGCTAAGGCACGACAACGCAAGGCTAGGAAAAGCACGGCAAGGCAAGGAAATGGTAACGCAAGGCAAGGCACGGTGAGGCATGGCAAGGCTAATGCACGACAACGCAAGGCTTGGCAGTGCACGGCTAGGGAAGGAAAGCGTAGCAGAAGGAAAGGAAGGCAAGGCAAAGCAATGCAAGGCAAGTGAAACAAAAGGCACGGCACGGTAAGGGGAAAAAAGGGTAAGGCACGACAACGCAAGCTCGGCAATGCACGGCAAGGCAAGGAAAGGGTAACGCAAGGCAAGGCACGGTCAGACAAGGCAAGGCTAATGCACGACAACGCAAGCCTAGGCAATGCACGGTAAGGCAAGGAAAGAGTAACGGAAGGCAAGGAATGCAAGGGAAACAAGGCAAGGCAAGAGTAACGGAAGGAACGGCACGGCAAGGGGAAGCAAAGCTAAGGCACGACAACGCAAGGCTAGGCAATGCACGGCAAGGCAAGGAAAGGGTAACGCAAGGCAAGGCACTGTCAGGCGAGGCAAGGCTAATGCACGACAACGCAAGGCTAGGCAGTGCACGGCTAGGCAAGGAAAGAGTAACGGAAGGATAGGAAGGCAAGGCAAAGCAAGGCAAGGCAAGTGTAACAAACGGCACGGCACGGCAAGGGGAAACAAGGCTAAGGCACGACAACGCAAGCTAGGCAATGCACGGCAAGGCAAGGAAAGGGTAACGCAAGGCAAGGCACGGTCAGTCGAGGCAAGGATAATGCACGACAACGCAAGGCTTGGCAGTGCAAGGCTAGGCAAGGAAAGAGTAACAGAAGGAAAGGAAGGCAAGGCAAAGCAATGCAAGGCAAGTGAAACAAAAGGCACGGCACGGCAAGGACAAACAAGGGTAAGGCACGACAACGCAAGCTAGGCAATGCACGGCAAGGCAAGGAAAGGGTAACGTAAGGCAAGGCACGGTGAGGCAAGGCAAGGCTAATGCACAACAACGCACGGCTAGGCAATGGACGGCAAGGCAAGGAAAGGGTAACGCAAGGGAAGTCACGGTCAGGCGAGTCAAGGCTACGGCACGACAACGCAAGGCTAGGCAATGAACGGATGGTAAGCAAAGAGTAACGGAAGGCAAGGAAGGCAAGGGAAAGCAAGGCAAGTCAAGAGTAAGGGAAGGAACGGCACGGCAAGGGGAAACAAGGCTAAGGCACGACAACGCAAGCTGGGCAAAGCACGGCAAGGCAAGGAAAGGGTAACGCAAGGCAAGGCACGGTCAGGCAAGGCAAGGCTAATGCACGACAACGCAAGGCTAGGCAGTGCACGGCTAGGCAAGGAACGAGTAACGGAAGGAATGGAAGGCAAGGCAAAGCAAGGCAAGGCAAGTGTAACAAAAGGCACGGCACGGCAAGGGGAAACAAGGCTAAGGCACGACAACGCAAGCTAGGCAATGCACGGCAAGGCAAGGAAAGGGTAACGCAAGGCAAGGCAGGGTCAGGCGAGACAAGGCTAAGGCACGACAACGCAAGGCTAGGCAATGCACGGCAAGGCAAGGAAAGGGTAACGCAAGGGAAGGCACGGTGAGGAAAGGCAAGGCTAATGCACAACAACGCACGTCTAGGCAATGCACGGCAAGGCAAGGAAAGGGTAACGCAAGGGAAGTCACGGTCAGGCGAGGCAAGGCTAAGGCACGACAACGCAAGGCTAGGCAATGCACGGCAAGGCAAGGAAAGAGTAACGGAATGTAAGGAATGCAAGGGAAAGCAAGGCAAGGCAAGAGTAACAGAAGGAACGGCACGGCAAGGGGAAACAAGGCTAAGGCACGACAACGCAAGCTAGGCAATGCACGGCAAGGCAAGGAAAGGGTAACGCAAGGCAAGGCACGGTCAGTCAAGGCAAGTCTAATGCACGACATCGCAAGGCTTGGCAGTGCACGGCTAGGCAAGGAAAGCGTAACAGAAGGAAAGGAAGGCAAGGCAAAGCAATGCAAGGCAAGTGAAACAAAAGGCACGGCACGGCAAGGGGAAAAAAGGGTAAGGCACGACAACGCAAGCTAGGCAAAGCACGGCAAGGCAAGGAAAGGGTAACGCAAGGCAAGGCACGGTGAGGCATGGCAAGGCTAATGCACGACAACGCACGGCTAGGCAAAGCAAGGCAAGGGAAGGAGAGGGTAACGCAAGGCCAGGCACGGTCAGTCGAGGGAAGGCTAATGCACGACAACGCAAGGCTTAGCAGTGCACGGCTAGGCAAGGAAAGCGTAACATAAGGAAAGGAAGGCAAGGCAAAGCAATGCAAGGCAAGCGAAACAAAAGGCACGGCACGGCAAGGGGAAACAAGGCTAAGGCACGACAACGCAAGCTAGGCAATGCACGGCAAGGCAAGGAAAGGGTAACGCAAGGCAAGGCAGGGTCAGGCGAGACAAGGCTAAGGCACGACAACGCAAGGCTAGGCAATGCAGGGCAAGGCAAGGAAAGGGTAACGCAAGGGAAGGCACGGTGAGGAAAGGCAAGGCTAATGCACAACAACGCACGTCTAGGCAATGCACGGCAAGGGAAGGAAAGGGTAACGCAAGGGAAGTCACGGTCAGGCGAGGCAAGGCTAAGGCACGACAACGCAAGGCTAGGCAATGCATGGCAAGGCAAGGAAAGAGTAACGGAATGTAAGGAATGCAAGGGAAAGCAAGGCAAGGCAAGAGTAACAGAAGGAACGGCACGGCAAGGGGAAACAAGGCTAAGGCACGACAACGCAAGCTAGGCAATGCACGGCAAGGCAAGGAAAGGGTAACGCAAGGCAAGGCACGGTCAGGAAATGCAAGGCTAATGCACGACAATGGAAGGCTACGCAATGCACGGCAAGGCAAGGAAAGAGTAACGGAATGTAAGGAATGCAAGGGAAAGCAAGGCAAGGCAAGAGTAACGGAAGGAACGGCACGGCAAGGGGAAACAAGGCTAAGGCACGACAACGCAAGGCTAGGCAAAGCACGGCAAGGCAAGGAAAGGGTAACGCAAGGCAAGGCACGGTGAGGCATTGCAAGGCTAATGCACGATAACGCACGACTAGGCAAAGCAAGGCAAGGGAAGGAGAGGGTAACGCAAGGCCAGGCACGGTCAGTCGAGGGAAGGCTAATGCACGACAACGCAAGGCTTTGCAGTGCACGGCTAGGGAAGGAAAGCGTAGCAGAAGGAAAGGAAGGCAAGGCAAAGCAATGCAAGGCAAGTGAAACAAAAGGCACGGCACGGTAAGGGGAAAAAAGGGTAAGGCACGACAACGCAAGCTAGGCAATGCACGGCAAGGCAAGGAAAGGGTAACGCAAGGCAAGGCACGGTCAGACAAGGCAAGGCTAATGCACGACAACGCAAGGCTAGGCAATGCACGGTAAGGCAAGGAAAGAGTAAGGGAAGGCAAGGAATGCAAGGGAAACAAGGCAAGGCAAGAGTAACGGAAGGAACGGCACGGCAAGGGGAAGCAAGGCTAAGGCACGACAACGCAAGGCTAGGCATTGCACGGCAAGGCAAGGAAAGGGTAACGCAAGGGAAGGCACTGTCAGGCGAGGCAAGGCTAATGCACGACACCGCAAGGCTAGGCAGTGCACGGATAGGCAAGGAAAGAGTAAGGGAAGGATAGGAAGGTAAGGCAAAGCAAGGCAAGGCAAGTGTAACAAACGGCACCGCACGGCAAGGGGAAACAAGGTAAGGCACGACAACGCAAGCTAGGCAATGCACGGCAAGGAAAGGAAAGGGTAACGCAAGGCAAGGCACGGTCAGTCGAGGCAAGGCTAATGCACGACAACGCAAGGCTTGGCAGTGCAAGGCTAGGCAAGGAAAGAGTAACAGAAGGAAAGGAAGGCAAGGCAAAGCAATGCAAGGCAAGTGAAACAAAAGGCACGGCACGGCAAGGAGAAACAAGGGTAAGGCACGACAACGCAAGCTAGGCAATGCACGGCAACGCAAGGAAAGGGTAACGTAAGGAAAGGCACGGTGAGGCAAGGCAAGGCTAATGCACAACAACGCACGGCTAGGCAATGGACGGCAAGGCAAGGAAAGGGTAACGCAAGGGAAGTCACGGTCAGGCGAGTCAAGGCTACGGCACGACAACGCAAGGCTAGGCAATGCACGGATGGTAAGCAAAGAGTAACGGAAGGCAAGGAAGGCAAGGGAAAGCAAGGCAAGTCAAGAGTAAGGGAAGGAACGGCACGGCAAGGGGAAACAAGGCTAAGGTACGACAACGCAAGCTGGGCAAAGCACGGCAAGGCAAGGAAAGGGTAACGCAAGGCAAGGCACGGTCAGGCAAGGCAAGGCTAATGCACGACAACGCAAGGCTAGGCAGTGCACGGCTAGGCAAGGAACGAGTAACGGAAGGAATGGAAGGCAAGGCAAAGCAAGGCAAGCCAAGTGTAACAAAAGGCACGGCACGGCAAGGGGAAACAAGGCTAAGGCACAACAACGCAAGCTAGGCAATGCACGGCAAGGCAAGGAAAGGGTAACGCAAGGCAAGGCAGGGTCAGGCGAGACAAGGCTAAGGCACGACAACGCAAGGCTAGGCAATGCACGGCAAGGCAAGGAAAGGGTAACGCAAGGGAAGGCACGGTGAGGAAAGGCAAGGCTAATGCACAACAACGCACGTCTAGGCAATGCACGGCAAGGCAAGGAAAGGGTAACGCAAGGGAAGTCACTGTCAGGCGAGGCAAGGCTAAGGCACGACAACGCAAGGCTAGGCAATGCACGGCAAGGCAAGGAAAGAGTAACGGAATGTAAGGAATGCAAGGGAAAGCAAGGCAAGGCAAGAGTAACAGAAGGAACGGCACGGCAAGGGGAAACAAGGCTAAGGCACGACAACGCAAGCTAGGCAATGCACGGCAAGGCAAGGAAAGGGTAACGCAAGGCAAGGCACGGTCAGGAAATGCAAGGCTAATGCACGACAACGGAAGGCTAGGCAATGCACGGCAAGGCAAGGAAAGAGTAACGGAATGTAAGGAATGCAAGGGAAAGCAAGACAAGGCAAGAGTAACGGAAGGAACGGCACGGCAAGGGGAAACAAGGCTAAGGCACGACAACGCAAGGCTAGGCAAAGCACGGCAAGGCAAAGAAAGGGTAACGCAAGGCCAGGCACGGTCAGTCGAGGGAAGGCTAATGCACGACAACGCAAAGCTTAGCAGTGCACGGCTAGGCAAGGAAAGCGTAACAGAAGGAAAGGAAGGCAAGGCAAAGCAATGCAAGGCAAGTGAAACAAAAGGCACGGCACGGCAAGGGGAAACAAGGCTAAGGCACGACAACGCAAGCTAGGCAATGCACGGCAAGGCAAGGAAAGTGTAACGCAAGGCAAGGCACGGTCAGTCGAGGCAAGGCTAATGCACGACAACGCAAGGCTTGGCAGTGCACGGCTAGGGAAGGAAAGCGTAACCGAAGGAAAGGAAGGCAAGGCAAAGCAATGCAAGGCAAGTGAAACAAAAGGCACGGCACGGCAAGGGGAAAAAAGGGTAAGGCACGACAACGCAAGCTAGGCAATGCACGGCAAGGCAAGGAAAGGGTAACGTAAGGGAAGGCACGGTGAGGCAAGGCAAGGCTAATGCACAACAACGCACGGCTAGGCAATGGACGGCAAGACAAGGAAAGGGTAACGCAAGGGAAGTCACGGTCAGGCGAGGCATGGCTACGGCACGACAACGCAAGGCTAGGCAATGCACGGATGGTAAGCAAAGAGTAACGGAAGGCAAGGAAGGCAAGGGAAAGCAAGGCAAGTCAAGAGTAAGGGAAGGAACGGCACGGCAAGGGGAAACAAGGCTAAGGCACGACAACGCAAGCTGGGCAAAGCACGGCAAGGCAAGGAAAGGGTAACGCAAGGCAAGGCACGGTCAGGAAATGCATGGCTAATGCACGACAACGGAAGGCTAGGCAATGCACGGCAAGGCAAGGAAAGAGTAACGGAATGTAAGGAATGCAAGGGAAAGCAAGGGAAGGCAAGAGTAACGGAAGGAACGGCACGGCAAAATGAAACAAGGCTAAGGCACCACAACGCAAGGCTAGGCAAAGCACGGCAAGGCAAGGAAAGGGTAACGCAAGGCAAGGCACGGTGAGGCAAGGCAAGGCTAATGCACGACAACGCACGGCTAGGCAAAGGAAGGCAAGGGAAGGAGAGGGTAACGCCAGGCCAGGCACGGTCAGTCGAGGGAAGGCTAATGCACGACAACGCAAGGCTTGGCAGTGCACGGTTAGGCAAGGAAAGCGTAACAGAAGGAAAGGAAGGCAAGGCAAAGCAATGCAAGGCAAGTGAAACAAAAGGCACGGCACGGCAAGGGGAAACAAGGCTAAGGCACGACAACGCAAGCTAGGCAATGCACGGCAAGGCAAGGAAAGGGTAACGCAAGGCAAAGCACGGTCAGTCAAGGCAAGGCTAATGCACGACATCGCAAGGCTTGGCAGTGCACGGCTAGGCAAGGAAAGCGTAACAGAAGGAAAGGAAGGCAAGGCAAAGCAATGCAATGCAAGTGAAACAAAAGGCACGGCACGGCAAGGGGAAAAAAGGGTAAGGCACGACAACGCAAGCTAGGCAAAGCACGGCAAGGCAAGGAAAGGGTAACGCAAGGCAAGGCACGGTGAGGCATGGCAAGGCTAATGCACGACAACGCACGGCTAGGCAAAGCAAGGCAAGGGAAGGAGAGGGTAACGCAAGGCCAGGCACGGTCAGTCGAGGGAAGGCTAATGCACGACAACGCAAGGCTTGGCAGTGCACGGCTAGGCAAGGAAAGCGTAACAGAAGGAAAGGAAGGCAAGGCAAAGCAATACAAGGCAAGTGAAACAAAAGGCACGGCACGGCAAGGGGAAACAAGGCTAAGGCACGACAACGCAAGCTAGGCAATGCACGGCAAGGCAAGGAAAGGGTAACGCAAGGCAAAGCACGGTCAGTCAAGGCATGGCTAATGCACGACATCGCAAGGCTTGGCAGTGCACGGCTAGGCAAGGAAAGCGTAACAGAAGGAAAGGAAGGCAAGGCAAAGCAATGCAAGGCAAGTGAAACAAAAGGTACGGCACGGCAAGGGGAAAAAAGGGTAAGGCACGACAACGCAAGCTAGGCAAAGCACGGCAAGGCAAGGAAAGGGTAACGCAAGGCAAGGCACGGTGAGGCATGGCAAGGCTAATGCACGACAACGCACGGCTAGGCAAAGCAAGGCAAGGGAAGGAGAGGGTAACGCAAGGCCAGGCACGGTCAGTCGAGGGAAGGCTAATGCACGACAACGCAAGGCTTAGCAGTGCACGGCTAGGCAAGGAAAGGGTAACGCAAGGCAAGGAATGCAAGGGAAACAAGGCAAGGCAAGAGTAACGGAAGGAACGGCACGGCAAGGGGAAGCAAAGCTAAGGCACGACAACGCAAGGCTAGGCAATGCACGGCAAGGCAAGGAAAGGGTAACGCAAGGCAAGGCACTGTCAGGCGAGGCAAGGCTAATGCACGACAACGCAAGGCTAGGCAGTGCACGGCTAGGCAAGGAAAGAGTAACGGAAGGATAGGAAGGCAAGGCAAAGCAAGGCAAGGCAAGTGTAAGAAACGGCACGGCACGGCAAGGGGAAACAAGGCTAAGGCACGACAACACAAGCTAGGCAATGCACGGCAAGGCAAGGAAAAGGTAACGCAAGGCAAGGCACGGTCAGTCGAGGCAAGGCTAATGCACGACAACGCAAGGCTTGGCAGTGCAAGGATAGGCAAGGAAAGAGTAACAGAAGGAAAGGAAGGCAAGGCAAAGCAATGCAAGGCAAGTGAAACAAAAGGCACGGCACGGCAAGGACAAACAAGGGTAAGGCATGACAACGCAAGCTAGGCAATGCACGGCAAGGCAAGGAAAGGGTAACGTAAGGCAAGGCACGGTGAGGCAAGGCAAGGCTAATGCACAACAACGCAGGGCTAGGCAATGGACGGCAAGGCAAGGAAAGGGTAACGCAAGGGAAGTCACGGTCAGGCGAGTCAAGGATACGGCACGACAACGCAAGGCTAGGCAATGAACGGATGGTAAGCAAAGAGTAACGGAAGGCAAGGAAGGCAAGGGAAAGCAAGGCAAGTCAAGAGTAAGGGAAGGAACGGCACGGCAAGGGGAAACAAGGCTAAGGCACGACAACGCAAGCTGGGCAAAGCACGGCAAGGCAAGGAAAGGGTAACGCAAGGCAAGGCACGGTCAGGCAAGGCAAGGCTAATGCACGACAACGCAAGCCTAGGCAGTGCACGGCTAGGCAAGGAACGAGTAACGGAAGGAATGGAAGGCAAGGCAAAGCAAGGCAAGGCAAGTGTAACAAAAGGCACGGCACGGCAAGGGGAAACAAGGCTAAGGCACGACATCGCAAGCTAGGCAATGCACGTCAAGGCAAGGAAAGGGTAACGCAAGGCAAGGCAGGGTCAGGCGAGACAAGGCTAAGGCACGACAACGCAAGGCTAGGCAATGCACGGCAAGGCAAGGAAAGGGTAACGCAAGGGAAGGCACGGTGAGGAAAGGCAAGGCTAATGCACAACAACGCACGTCTTGGCAATGCACGGCAAGGCAAGGAAAGGGTAACGCAAGGCAAGGCACGGTCAGGAAATGCAAGGCTAATGCACGACAACGGAAGGCTAGGCAATGCACGGCAAGGCAAGGAAAGAGTAACGGAATGTAAGGAATGCAAGGGAAAGCAAGGCAAGGCAAGAGTAACGGAAGGAACGGCACGGCAAGGGGAAACAAGGCTAAGGCACGACAACGCAAGGCTAGGAAAAGCACGGCAAGGCAAGGAAATGGTAACGCAAGGCAAGGCACGGTGAGGCATGGCAAGGCTAATGCACGACAACGCAAGGCTTGGCAGTGCACGGCTAGGGAAGGAAAGCGTAGCAGAAGGAAAGGAAGGCAAGGCAAAGCAATGCAAGGCAAGTGAAACAAAAGGCACGGCACGGTAAGGGGAAAAAAGGGTAAGGCACGACAACGCAAGCTCGGCAATGCACGGCAAGGCAAGGAAAGGGTAACGCAAGGCAAGGCACGGTCAGACAAGGCAAGGCTAATGCACGACAACGCAAGCCTAGGCAATGCACGGTAAGGCAAGGAAAGAGTAACGGAAGGCAAGGAATGCAAGGGAAACAAGGCAAGGCAAGAGTAACGGAAGGAACGGCACGGCAAGGGGAAGCAAAGCTAAGGCACGACAACGCAAGGCTAGGCAATGCACGGCAAGGCAAGGAAAGGGTAACGCAAGGCAAGGCACTGTCAGGCGAGGCAAGGCTAATGCACGACAACGCAAGGCTAGGCAGTGCACGGCTAGGCAAGGAAAGAGTAACGGAAGGATAGGAAGGCAAGGCAAAGCAAGGCAAGGCAAGTGTAACAAACGGCACGGCACGGCAAGGGGAAACAAGGCTAAGGCACGACAACGCAAGCTAGGCAATGCACGGCAAGGCAAGGAAAGGGTAACGCAAGGCAAGGCACGGTCAGTCGAGGCAAGGATAATGCACGACAACGCAAGGCTTGGCAGTGCAAGGCTAGGCAAGGAAAGAGTAACAGAAGGAAAGGAAGGCAAGGCAAAGCAATGCAAGGCAAGTGAAACAAAAGGCACGGCACGGCAAGGACAAACAAGGGTAAGGCACGACAACGCAAGCTAGGCAATGCACGGCAAGGCAAGGAAAGGGTAACGTAAGGCAAGGCACGGTGAGGCAAGGCAAGGCTAATGCACAACAACGCACGGCTAGGCAATGGACGGCAAGGCAAGGAAAGGGTAACGCAAGGGAAGTCACGGTCAGGCGAGTCAAGGCTACGGCACGACAACGCAAGGCTAGGCAATGAACGGATGGTAAGCAAAGAGTAACGGAAGGCAAGGAAGGCAAGGGAAAGCAAGGCAAGTCAAGAGTAAGGGAAGGAACGGCACGGCAAGGGGAAACAAGGCTAAGGCACGACAACGCAAGCTGGGCAAAGCACGGCAAGGCAAGGAAAGGGTAACGCAAGGCAAGGCACGGTCAGGCAAGGCAAGGCTAATGCACGACAACGCAAGGCTAGGCAGTGCACGGCTAGGCAAGGAACGAGTAACGGAAGGAATGGAAGGCAAGGCAAAGCAAGGCAAGGCAAGTGTAACAAAAGGCACGGCACGGCAAGGGGAAACAAGGCTAAGGCACGACAACGCAAGCTAGGCAATGCACGGCAAGGCAAGGAAAGGGTAACGCAAGGCAAGGCAGGGTCAGGCGAGACAAGGCTAAGGCACGACAACGCAAGGCTAGGCAATGCACGGCAAGGCAAGGAAAGGGTAACGCAAGGGAAGGCACGGTGAGGAAAGGCAAGGCTAATGCACAACAACGCACGTCTAGGCAATGCACGGCAAGGCAAGGAAAGGGTAACGCAAGGGAAGTCACGGTCAGGCGAGGCAAGGCTAAGGCACGACAACGCAAGGCTAGGCAATGCACGGCAAGGCAAGGAAAGAGTAACGGAATGTAAGGAATGCAAGGGAAAGCAAGGCAAGGCAAGAGTAACAGAAGGAACGGCACGGCAAGGGGAAACAAGGCTAAGGCACGACAACGCAAGCTAGGCAATGCACGGCAAGGCAAGGAAAGGGTAACGCAAGGCAAGGCACGGTCAGTCAAGGCAAGTCTAATGCACGACATCGCAAGGCTTGGCAGTGCACGGCTAGGCAAGGAAAGCGTAACAGAAGGAAAGGAAGGCAAGGCAAAGCAATGCAAGGCAAGTGAAACAAAAGGCACGGCACGGCAAGGGGAAAAAAGGGTAAGGCACGACAACGCAAGCTAGGCAAAGCACGGCAAGGCAAGGAAAGGGTAACGCAAGGCAAGGCACGGTGAGGCATGGCAAGGCTAATGCACGACAACGCACGGCTAGGCAAAGCAAGGCAAGGGAAGGAGAGGGTAACGCAAGGCCAGGCACGGTCAGTCGAGGGAAGGCTAATGCACGACAACGCAAGGCTTAGCAGTGCACGGCTAGGCAAGGAAAGCGTAACATAAGGAAAGGAAGGCAAGGCAAAGCAATGCAAGGCAAGCGAAACAAAAGGCACGGCACGGCAAGGGGAAACAAGGCTAAGGCACGACAACGCAAGCTAGGCAATGCACGGCAAGGCAAGGAAAGGGTAACGCAAGGCAAGGCAGGGTCAGGCGAGACAAGGCTAAGGCACGACAACGCAAGGCTAGGCAATGCAGGGCAAGGCAAGGAAAGGGTAACGCAAGGGAAGGCACGGTGAGGAAAGGCAAGGCTAATGCACAACAACGCACGTCTAGGCAATGCACGGCAAGGGAAGGAAAGGGTAACGCAAGGGAAGTCACGGTCAGGCGAGGCAAGGCTAAGGCACGACAACGCAAGGCTAGGCAATGCATGGCAAGGCAAGGAAAGAGTAACGGAATGTAAGGAATGCAAGGGAAAGCAAGGCAAGGCAAGAGTAACAGAAGGAACGGCACGGCAAGGGGAAACAAGGCTAAGGCACGACAACGCAAGCTAGGCAATGCACGGCAAGGCAAGGAAAGGGTAACGCAAGGCAAGGCACGGTCAGGAAATGCAAGGCTAATGCACGACAATGGAAGGCTACGCAATGCACGGCAAGGCAAGGAAAGAGTAACGGAATGTAAGGAATGCAAGGGAAAGCAAGGCAAGGCAAGAGTAACGGAAGGAACGGCACGGCAAGGGGAAACAAGGCTAAGGCACGACAACGCAAGGCTAGGCAAAGCACGGCAAGGCAAGGAAAGGGTAACGCAAGGCAAGGCACGGTGAGGCATTGCAAGGCTAATGCACGATAACGCACGACTAGGCAAAGCAAGGCAAGGGAAGGAGAGGGTAACGCAAGGCCAGGCACGGTCAGTCGAGGGAAGGCTAATGCACGACAACTCAAGGCTTTGCAGTGCACGGCTAGGGAAGGAAAGCGTAGCAGAAGGAAAGGAAGGCAAGGCAAAGCAATGCAAGGCAAGTGAAACAAAAGGCACGGCACGGTAAGGGGAAAAAAGGGTAAGGCACGACAACGCAAGCTAGGCAATGCACGGCAAGGCAAGGAAAGGGTAACGCAAGGCAAGGCACGGTCAGACAAGGCAAGGCTAATGCACGACAACGCAAGGCTAGGCAATGCACGGTAAGGCAAGGAAAGAGTAAGGGAAGGCAAGGAATGCAAGGGAAACAAGGCAAGGCAAGAGTAACGGAAGGAACGGCACGGCAAGGGGAAGCAAGGCTAAGGCACGACAACGCAAGGCTAGGCATTGCACGGCAAGGCAAGGAAAGGGTAACGCAAGGGAAGGCACTGTCAGGCGAGGCAAGGCTAATGCACGACACCGCAAGGCTAGGCAGTGCACGGATAGGCAAGGAAAGAGTAAGGGAAGGATAGGAAGGTAAGGCAAAGCAAGGCAAGGCAAGTGTAACAAACGGCACCGCACGGCAAGGGGAAACAAGGTAAGGCACGACAACGCAAGCTAGGCAATGCACGGCAAGGAAAGGAAAGGGTAACGCAAGGCAAGGCACGGTCAGTCGAGGCAAGGCTAATGCACGACAACGCAAGGCTTGGCAGTGCAAGGCTAGGCAAGGAAAGAGTAACAGAAGGAAAGGAAGGCAAGGCAAAGCAATGCAAGGCAAGTGAAACAAAAGGCACGGCACGGCAAGGAGAAACAAGGGTAAGGCACGACAACGCAAGCTAGGCAATGCACGGCAACGCAAGGAAAGGGTAACGTAAGGAAAGGCACGGTGAGGCAAGGCAAGGCTAATGCACAACAACGCACGGCTAGGCAATGGACGGCAAGGCAAGGAAAGGGTAACGCAAGGGAAGTCACGGTCAGGCGAGTCAAGGCTACGGCACGACAACGCAAGGCTAGGCAATGCACGGATGGTAAGCAAAGAGTAACGGAAGGCAAGGAAGGCAAGGGAAAGCAAGGCAAGTCAAGAGTAAGGGAAGGAACGGCACGGCAAGGGGAAACAAGGCTAAGGTACGACAACGCAAGCTGGGCAAAGCACGGCAAGGCAAGGAAAGGGTAACGCAAGGCAAGGCACGGTCAGGCAAGGCAAGGCTAATGCACGACAACGCAAGGCTAGGCAGTGCACGGCTAGGCAAGGAACGAGTAACGGAAGGAATGGAAGGCAAGGCAAAGCAAGGCAAGCCAAGTGTAACAAAAGGCACGGCACGGCAAGGGGAAACAAGGCTAAGGCACAACAACGCAAGCTAGGCAATGCACGGCAAGGCAAGGAAAGGGTAACGCAAGGCAAGGCAGGGTCAGGCGAGACAAGGCTAAGGCACGACAACGCAAGGCTAGGCAATGCACGGCAAGGCAAGGAAAGGGTAACGCAAGGGAAGGCACGGTGAGGAAAGGCAAGGCTAATGCACAACAACGCACGTCTAGGCAATGCACGGCAAGGCAAGGAAAGGGTAACGCAAGGGAAGTCACTGTCAGGCGAGGCAAGGCTAAGGCACGACAACGCAAGGCTAGGCAATGCACGGCAAGGCAAGGAAAGAGTAACGGAATGTAAGGAATGCAAGGGAAAGCAAGGCAAGGCAAGAGTAACAGAAGGAACGGCACGGCAAGGGGAAACAAGGCTAAGGCACGACAACGCAAGCTAGGCAATGCACGGCAAGGCAAGGAAAGGGTAACGCAAGGCAAGGCACGGTCAGGAAATGCAAGGCTAATGCACGACAACGGAAGGCTAGGCAATGCACGGCAAGGCAAGGAAAGAGTAACGGAATGTAAGGAATGCAAGGGAAAGCAAGACAAGGCAAGAGTAACGGAAGGAACGGCACGGCAAGGGGAAACAAGGCTAAGGCACGACAACGCAAGGCTAGGCAAAGCACGGGAAGGCAAGAAAGGGTAACGCAAGGCCAGGCACGGTCAGTCGAGGGAAGGCTAATGCACGACAACGCAAGGCTTAGCAGTGCACGGCTAGGCAAGGAAAGCGTAACAGAAGGAAAGGAAGGCAAGGCAAAGCAATGCAAGGCAAGTGAAACAAAAGGCACGGCACGGCAAGGGGAAACAAGGCTAAGGCACGACAACGCAAGCTAGGCAATGCACGGCAAGGCAAGGAAAGTGTAACGCAAGGCAAGGCACGGTCAGTCGAGGCAAGGCTAATGCACGACAACGCAAGGCTTGGCAGTGCACGGCTAGGGAAGGAAAGCGTAACCGAAGGAAAGGAAGGCAAGGCAAAGCAATGCAAGGCAAGTGAAACAAAAGGCACGGCACGGCAAGGGGAAAAAAGGGTAAGGCACGACAACGCAAGCTAGGCAATGCACGGCAAGGCAAGGAAAGGGTAACGTAAGGGAAGGCACGGTGAGGCAAGGCAAGGCTAATGCAGAACAACGCACGGCTAGGCAATGGACGGCAAGGCAAGGAAAGGGTAACGCAAGGCAAGGCACGGTCAGGCAAGGCAAGGCTAATGCACGACAACGCAAGGCTAGGCAGTGCACGGCTAGGCAAGGAACGAGTAACGGAAGGAATGGAAGGCAAGGCAAAGCAAGGCAAGGCAAGTGTAACAAAAGGCACGGCACGGCAAGGGGAAACAAGGCTAAGGCACGACAACGCAAGCTAGGCAATGCACGTCAAGGCAAGGAAAGGGTAACGCAAGGCAAGGCAGGGTCAGGCGAGACAAGGCTAAGGCACGACAACGCAAGGCTAGGCAATGCACGGCAAGGGAAGGAAAGGGTAACGCAAGGCAAGGCACGGTGAGGAAAGGCAAGGCTAATGCACGACAACGAAAGGCTAGGCAATGCAGGTAAGGCAAGCAAGGAGTAACGGAAGGGAAGGAAGGCAAGGGAAAGCAAGGCAAGGCAAGGTTAACGGAAGGAACGGCACGGCAAGGGGAAACAAGGCTAAGGCACGACAACGCAAGCTGGGCAAAGCACGGCAAGGCAAGGAAAGGGTAACGCAAGGCAAGGCACGGTCAGGCAAGGCAAGGCTAATGCACGACAACGCAAGGCTAGGCAGTGCACGGCTAGGCAAGGAACGAGTAACGGAAGGCAAGGAACGGTCAGACAAGGCAAGGCTAATGCACGACAACGCAAGCCTAGGCAATGCACGGTAAGGCAAGGAAAGAGTAACGGAAGGATAGGAAGGCAAGGCAAAGCAAGGCAAGGCAAGTGTAACAAACGGCACGGCACGGCAAGGGGAAACAAGGCTAAGGCACGACAACGCAAGCTAGGCAATGCACGGCAAGGCAAGGAAAAGGTAACGCAAGGCAAGGCACGGTCAGTCGAGGCAAGGCTAATGCACGACAACGCAAGGCTTGGCAGTGCAAGGCTAGGCAAGGAAAGAGTAACAGAAGGAAAGGAAGGCAAGGCAAAGCAATGCAAGGCAAGTGAAACAAAAGGCACGGCACGGCAAGGACAAACAAGGGTAAGGCACGACAACGCAAGCTAGGCAATGCACGGCAAGGCAAGGAAAGGGTAACGTAAGGCAAGGCACGGTGAGGCAAGGCAAGGCTAATGCACAACAACGCAGGGCTAGGCAATGGACGGCAAGGCAAGGAAAGGGTAACGCAAGGGAAGTCACGGTCAGGCGAGTCAAGGATACGGCACGACAACGCAAGGCTAGGCAATGCACGGCAAGGCAAGGAAACAGTAACGGAATGTAAGGAATGCAAGGGAAAGCAAGGCAAGGCAAGAGTAACAGAAGGAACGGCACGGCAAGGGGAAACAAGGCTAAGGCACGACAACGCAAGCTAGGCAATGCACGGCAAGGCAAGGAAAGGGTAACGCAAGGCAAGGCACGGTCAGGAAATGCAAGGCTAATGCACGACAACGGAAGGCTAGGCAATGCACGGCAAGGCAAGGAAAGAGTAACGGAATGTAAGGAATGCAAGGGAAAGCAAGGCAAGGCAAGAGTAAC
The DNA here is from genome assembly GCF_037893015.1 of Macrotis lagotis. Lineage (NCBI taxonomy): Eukaryota > Metazoa > Chordata > Mammalia > Peramelemorphia > Peramelidae > Macrotis > Macrotis lagotis. The sequence continues at coordinate 139,917 of NW_027422171.1, read as the reverse complement.
GGAAGGAACGGCACGGCAAGGGGAAACAAGGCTAAGGCACGACAACGCAAGGCTAGGAAAAGCACGGCAAGGCAAGGAAAGTGTAACGCAAGGCAAGGCACGGTGAGGCATGGCAAGGCTAATGCACGACAACGCACGGCTAGGCAAAGCAAGGCAAGGGAAGGAGAGGGTAACGCAAGGCCAGGCACGGTCAGTCGAGGGAAGGCTAATGCACGACAACGCAAGGCTTAGTAGAGCACGGCTAGGCAAGGAAAGCGTAACAGAAGGAAAGGAAGGCAAGGCAAAGCAATGCAAGGCAAGTGAAACAAAAGGCACGGCACGGCAAGGGGAAACAAGGCTAAGGCACGACAACGCAAGCTAGGCAATGCACGGCAAGGCAAGGAAACTGTAACGCAAGGCAAGGCACGGTCAGTCGAGGCAAGGCTAATGCACGACAACGCAAGGCTTGGCAGTGCACGGCTAGGGAAGGAAAGCGTAGCAGAAGGAAAGGAAGGCAAGGCAAAGCAATGCAAGGCAAGTGAAACAAAAGGCACGGCACGGTAAGGGGAAAAAAGGGTAAGGCACGACAACGCAAGCTCGGCAATGCACGGCAAGGCAAGGAAAGGGTAACGCAAGGCAAGGCACGGTCAGACAAGGCAAGGCTAATGCACGACAACGCAAGCCTAGGCAATGCACGGTAAGGCAAGGAAAGAGTAACGGAAGGCAAGGAATGCAAGGGAAACAAGGCAAGGCAAGAGTAACGGAAGGAACGGCACGGCAAGGGGAAGCAAAGCTAAGGCACGACAACGCAAGGCTAGGCAATGCACGGCAAGGCAAGGAAAGGGTAACGCAAGGCAAGGCACTGTCAGGCGAGGCAAGGCTAATGCACGACAACGCAAGGCTAGGCAGTGCACGGCTAGGCAAGGAAAGAGTAACGGAAGGATAGGAAGGCAAGGCAAAGCAAGGCAAGGCAAGTGTAACAAACGGCACGGCACGGCAAGGGGAAACAAGGCTAAGGCACGACAACGCAAGCTAGGCAATGCACGGCAAGGCAAGGAAAGGGTAACGTAAGGCAAGGCACGGTGAGGCAAGGCAAGGCTAATGCACAACAACGCACGGCTAGGCAATGGACGGCAAGGCAAGGAAAGGGTAACGCAAGGGAAGTCACGGTCAGGCGAGTCAAGGCTACGGCACGACAACGCAAGGCTAGGCAATGAACGGATGGTAAGCAAAGAGTAACGGAAGGCAAGGAAGGCAAGGGAAAGCAAGGCAAGTCAAGAGTAAGGGAAGGAACGGCACGGCAAGGGGAAACAAGGCTAAGGCACGACAACGCAAGCTGGGCAAAGCACGGCAAGGCAAGGAAAGGGTAACGCAAAGCAAGGCACGGTCAGGCAAGGCAAGGCTAATGCACGACAACGCAAGGCTAGGCAGTGCACGGCTAGGCAAGGAACGAGTAACGGAAGGAATGGAAGGCAAGGCAAAGCAAGGCAAGGCAAGTGTAACAAAAGGCACGGCACGGCAAGGGGAAACAAGGCTAAGGCACGACAACGCAAGCTAGGCAATGCACGGCAAGGCAAGGAAAGTGTAACGCAAGGCAAGGCACGGTCAGTCGAGGCAAGGCTAATGCACGACAACGCAAGGCTTGGCAGTGCACGGCTAGGGAAGGAAAGCGTAACAGAAGGAAAGGAAGGCAAGGCAAAGCAATGCAAGGCAAGTGAAACAAAAGGCACGGCACGGCAAGTGGAAAAAAGGGTAAGGCACGACAACGCAAGCTAGGCAATGCACGGCAAGGCAAGGAAAGGGTAACGTAAGGGAAGGCACGGTGAGGCAAGGCAAGGCTAATGCAGAACAACGCACGGCTAGGCAATGGACGGCAAGGCAAGGAAAGGGTAACGCAAGGCAAGGCACGGTCAGGCAAGGCAAGGCTAATGCACGACAACGCAAGGCTAGGCAGTGCACGGCTAGGCAAGGAACGAGTAACGGAAGGAATGGAAGGCAAGGCAAAGCAAGGCAAGGCAAGTGTAACAAAAGGCACGGCACGGCAAGGGGAAACAAGGCTAAGGCACGACAACGCAAGCTAGGCAATGCACGTCAAGGCAAGGAAAGGGTAACGCAAGGCAAGGCAGGGTCAGGCGAGACAAGGCTAAGGCACGACAACGCAAGGCTAGGCAATGCACGGCAAGGGAAGGAAAGGGTAACGCAAGGCAAGGCACGGTGAGGAAAGGCAAGGCTAATGCACGACAACGAAAGGCTAGGCAATGCAGGTAAGGCAAGCAAGGAGTAACGGAAGGGAAGGAAGGCAAGGGAAAGCAAGGCAAGGCAAGGTTAACGGAAGGAACGGCACGGCAAGGGGAAACAAGGCTAAGGCACGACAACGCAAGCTGGGCAAAGCACGGCAAGGCAAGGAAAGGGTAACGCAAGGCAAGGCACGGTCAGGCAAGGCAAGGCTAATGCACGACAACGCAAGGCTAGGCAGTGCACGGCTAGGCAAGGAACGAGTAACGGAAGGCAAGGAACGGTCAGACAAGGCAAGGCTAATGCACGACAACGCAAGCCTAGGCAATGCACGGTAAGGCAAGGAAAGAGTAACGGAAGGATAGGAAGGCAAGGCAAAGCAAGGCAAGGCAAGTGTAACAAACGGCACGGCACGGCAAGGGGAAACAAGGCTAAGGCACGACAACGCAAGCTAGGCAATGCACGGCAAGGCAAGGAAAGGGTAACGTAAGGCAAGGCACGGTGAGGCAAGGCAAGGCTAATGCACAACAACGCAGGGCTAGGCAATGGACGGCAAGGCAAGGAAAGGGTAACGCAAGGGAAGTCACGGTCAGGCGAGTCAAGGATACGGCACGACAACGCAAGGCTAGGCAATGAACGGATGGTAAGCAAAGAGTAACGGAAGGCAAGGAAGGCAAGGGAAAGCAAGGCAAGTCAAGAGTAAGGGAAGGAACGGCACGGCAAGGGGAAACAAGGCTAAGGCACGACAACGCAAGCTGGGCAAAGCACGGCAAGGCAAGGAAAGGGTAACGCAAGGCAAGGCACGGTCAGGCAAGGCAAGGCTAATGCACGACAACGCAAGGCTAGGCAGTGCACGGCTAGGCAAGGAACGAGTAACGGAATGAATGGAAGGCAAGGCAAAGCAAGGCAAGGCAAGTGTAACAAAAGGCACGGCACGGCAAGGGGAAACAAGGCTAAGGCACGACAACGCAAGGCTAGGCAATGCACGGCAAGAAAAGGAAAGGGTAACGCAAGGGAAGGCACGGTGAGGAAAGGCAAGGCTAATGCACAACAACGCACGTCTTGGCAATGCACGGCAAGGCAAGGAAAGGGTAACGCAAGGGAAGTCACGGTCAGGCGAGGCAAGGCTAAGGCACGACAACGCAAGGCTAGGCAATGCACGGCAAGGCAAGGAAACAGTAACGGAATGTAAGGAATGCAAGGGAAAGCAAGGCAAGGCAAGAGTAACAGAAGGAACGGCACGGCAAGGGGAAACAAGGCTAAGGCACGACAACGCAAGCTAGGCAATGCACGGCAAGGCAAGGAAAGGGTAACGTAAGGCAAGGCACGGTCAGGAAATGCAAGGCTAATGCACGACAACGGAAGGCTAGGCAATGCACGGCAAGGCAAGGAAAGATTAACGGAATGTAAGGAATGCAAGGGAAAGCAAGGCAAGGCAAGAGTAACGGAAGGAACGGCACGGCAAGGGGAAACAAGGCTAAGGCACGACAACGCAAGGCTAGGAAAAGCACGGCAAGGCAAGGAAAGTGTAACGCAAGGCAAGGCACGGTGAGGCATGGCAAGGCTAATGCACGACAACGCACGGCTAGGCAAAGCAAGGCAAGGGAAGGAGAGGGTAACGCAAGGCCAGGCACGGTCAGTCGAGGGAAGGCTAATGCACGACAACGCAAGGCTTAGTAGTGCACGGCTAGGCAAGGAAAGCGTAACAGAAGGAAAGGAAGGCAAGGCAAAGCAATGCAAGGCAAGTGAAACAAAAGGCACGGCACGGCAAGGGGAAACAAGGCTAAGGCACGACAACGCAAGCTAGGCAATGCACGGCAAGGCAAGGAAACTGTAACGCAAGGCAAGGCACGGTCAGTCGAGGCAAGGCTAATGCACGACAACGCAAGGCTTGGCAGTGCACGGCTAGGGAAGGAAAGCGTAGCAGAAGGAAAGGAAGGCAAGGCAAAGCAATGCAAGGCAAGTGAAACAAAAGGCACGGCACGGTAAGGGGAAAAAAGGGTAAGGCACGACAACGCAAGCTCGGCAAATCACGGCAAGGCAAGGAAAGGGTAACGCAAGGCAAGGCACGGTCAGACAAGGCAAGGCTAATGCACGACAACGCAAGCCTAGGCAATGCACGGTAAGGCAAGGAAAGAGTAACGGAAGGCAAGGAATGCAAGGGAAACAAGGCAAGGCAAGAGTAACGGAAGGAACGGCACGGCAAGGGGAAGCAAAGCTAAGGCACGACAACGCAAGGCTAGGCAATGCACGGCAAGGCAAGGAAAGGGTAACGCAAGGCAAGGCACTGTCAGGCGAGGCAAGGCTAATGCACGACAACGCAAGGCTAGGCAGTGCACGGCTAGGCAAGGAAAGAGTAACGGAAGGATAGGAAGGCAAGGCAAAGCAAGGCAAGGCAAGTGTAACAAACGGCACGGCACGGCAAGGGGAAACAAGGCTAAGGCACGACAACGCAAGCTAGGCAATGCACGGCAAGGCAAGGAAAGGGTAACGCAAGGCAAGGCACGGTGAGGCAAGGCAAGGCTAAGGCACAACAACGCACGGCTAGGCAATGGACGGCAAGGCAAGGAAAGGGTAACGCAAGGGAAGTCACGGTCAGGCGAGTCAAGGCTACGGCACGACAACGCAAGGCTAGGCAATGAACGGATGGTAAGCAAAGAGTAACGGAAGGCAAGGAAGGCAAGGGAAAGCAAGGCAAGTCAAGAGTAAGGGAAGGAACGGCACGGCAAGGGGAAACAAGGCTAAGGCACGACAACGCAAGCTGGGCAAAGCACGGCAAGGCAAGGAAAGGGTAACGCAAGGCAAGGCACGGTCAGGCAAGGCAAGGCTAATGCACGACAACGCAAGGCTAGGCAGTGCACGGCTAGGCAAGGAACGAGTAACGGAAGGAATGGAAGGCAAGGCAAAGCAAGGCAAGGCAAGTGTAACAAAAGGCACGGCACGGCAAGGGGAAACAAGGCTAAGGCACGACAACGCAAGCTAGGCAATGCACGGCAAGGCAAGGAAAGGGTAACGCAAGGCAAGGCAGGGTCAGGCGAGACAAGGCTAAGGAACGACAACGCAAGGCTAGGCAATGCACGGCAAGGCAAGGAAAGGGTAACGCAAGGGAAGGCACGGTGAGGAAAGGCAAGGCTAATGCACAACAACGCACGTCTTGGCAATGCACGGCAAGGCAAGGAAAGGGTAACGCAAGGGAAGTCACGGTCAGGCGAGGCAAGGCTAAGGCACGACAACGCAAGGCTAGGCAATGCACGGCAAGGCAAGGAAACAGTAACGGAATGTAAGGAATGCAAGGGAAAGCAAGGCAAGGCAACAGTAACAGAAGGAACGGCACGGCAAGGGGAAACAAGGCTAAGGCACGACAACGCAAGCTAGGCAATGCACGGCAAGGCAAGGAAAGGGTAACGCAAGGCAAGGCACGGTCAGGAAATGCAAGGCTAATGCACGACAACGGAAGGCTAGGCAATGCACGGCAAGGCAAGGAAAGAGTAACGGAATGTAAGGAATGCAAGGGAAAGCAAGGCAAGGCAAGAGTAACGGAAGGAACGTCACGGCAAGGGGAAACAAGGCTAAGGCACGACAACGCAAGGCTAGGCAAAGCACGGCAAGGCAAGGAAAGGGTAACGCAAGGCAAGGCACGGTGAGGCATGGCAAGGCTAATGCACGACAACGCACGGCTAGGCAAAGCAAGGCAAGGCAAGGAAAGGGTAACGCAAGGCAAGGCACGGTCAGTCGAGGCAAGGCTAATGCACGACAACGCAAGGCTTGGCAGTGCAAGGCTAGTCAAGGAAAGAGTAACGGAATGTAAGGAATGCAAGGGAAAGCAAGGCAAGGCAAGAGTAACGGAAGGAACGGCACGGCAAGGGGAAACAAGGCTAAGGCACGACAACGCAAGCTAGGCAATGCACGGCAAGGCAAGGAAAGTGTAACGCAAGGCAAGGCACGGTCAGTCGAGGCAAGGCTAATGCACGACAACGCAAGGCTTGGCAGTGCACGGCTAGGGAAGGAAAGCGTAACAGAAGGAAAGGAAGGCAAGGCAAAGCAATGCAAGGCAAGTGAAACAAAAGGCACGGCACGGCAAGGAGAAACAAGGGTAAGGCACGACAACGCAAGCTAGGGAATGCACGGCAAGGCAAGGAAAGGGTAACGTAAGGAAAGGCACGGTGAGGCAAGGCAAGGCTAATGCACAACAACGCACGGCTAGGGAATGGACGGCAAGGCAAGGAAAGGGTAACTCAAGGGAAGTCACGGTCAGGCGAGGCAAGGCTACGGCACGACAACGCAAGGCTAGGCAATGCACGGATGGTAAGCAAAGAGTAACGGAAGGCAAGGAAGGCAAGGGAAAGCAAGGCAAGTCAAGAGTAAGGGAAGGAACGGCACGGCAAGATGAAACAAGGCTAAGGCACGACAACGCAAGCTGGGCAAAGCACGGCAAGGCAAGGAAAGGGTAACGCAAGGCAAGGCACGGTCAGGCAAGGCAAGGCTAATGCACGACAACGCAAGGCTAGGCAGTGCACGGCTAGGCAAGGAACGAGTAACGGAAGGAATGGAAGGCAAGGCAAAGCAAGGCAAGGCAAGTGTAACAAAAGGCACGGCACGGCAAGGGGAAACAATGCTAAGGCACGACAACGCAAGCTAGGCAATGCACGGCAAGGCAAGGAAAGGGTAACGCAAGGCAAGGCAGGGTCAGGCGAGACAAGGCTAAGGCACGACAACGCAAGGCTAGGCAATGCACGGCAAGGCAAGGAAAGGGTAACGCAAGGAAAGGCACGGTGAGGAAAGGCAAGGCTAATGCACAACAACGCACGTCTAGGCAATGCACGGCAAGGCAAGGAAAGGGTAACGCAAGGGAAGTCACGGTCAGGCGAGGCAAGGCTAAGGCACGACAACGCAAGGCTAGGCAATGCACGGCAAGGCAAGGAAAGAGTAACGGAATGTAAGGAATGCAAGGGAAAGCAAGGCAAGGCAAGAGTAACAGAAGGAACGGCACGGCAAGGGGAAACAAGGCTAAGGCACGACAACGCAAGCTAGGCAATGCACGGCAAGGCAAGGAAAGGGTAACGCAAGGCAAGGCAGGGTCAGGCGAGACAAGGCTAAGGCACGACAACGCAAGGCTAGGCAATGCACGGCAAGGCAAGGAAAGGGTAACGCAAGGAAAGGCACGGTGAGGAAAGGCAAGGCTAATGCACAACAACGCACGGCTAGGCAATGCACGGCAAGGCAAGGAAAGGGTAACGCAAGTGAAGTCACGGTCAGGCGAGGCAAGGCTAAGGCACGACAACGCAAGGCTAGGCAATGCAGGTAAGGCAAGCAAGGAGTAACGAAAGGGAAGGAAGGCAAGGGAAAGCAAGGCAAGGCAAGGTTAACGGAAGGAACGGCTCGGCAAGGGGAAACAAGGCTAAGGCACGGCTACGGACGGCTAGGCAATGCACGGCCAGGCAAGGAAAGGGTAACGAAAGGCAAGGCACGGTGAGGCAAGTCAAGGCTAAGGCACGAAAACGCAAGGCTAGGCAGTGCACGGAAGGCAAGCAAAGAGTAACGGAAGGCAAGGAAGGCAAGGGAAAGCAAGGCAAGTTAAGGGTAAGGGAGGGAACGGCACTGCAAGGGTTAACAAGGCTAAGGCACGACAACGCAAGCTAGGCAATGCACGGCAAGGCAAGGAAAGGGTAACGCAAGGCAAGGCACGGTCAGGAAATGCAAGGCTAATGCACGACAACGGAAGGCTGGGAATGCACGGCAAGGCAAGGAAAGAGTAACGGAATGTAAGGAATGCAAGGGAAAGCAAGGGAAGGCAAGAGTAACGGAAGGAACGGCACGGCAAAAGGAAACAAGGCTAAGGCACCACAACGCAAGGCTAGGCAAAGCACGGCAAGGCAAGGAAAGGGTAACGCAAGGCAAGGCACGGTGAGGGAAGGCAAGGCTAATGCACGACAACGCACGGCTAGGCAAAGCAAGGCAAGGGAAGGAGAGGGTAACGCAAGGCCAGGCACGGTCAGTCGAGGGAAGGCTAATGCACGACAACGCAAGGCTTGGCAGTGCACGGTTAGGCAAGGAAAGCGTAACAGAAGGAAAGGAAGGCAAGGCAAAGCAATGCAAGGCAAGTGAAACAAAAGGCACGGCACGGCAAGGGGAAGCAAAGCTAAGGCACGACAACGCAAGCTAGGCAATGCACGGCAAGGCAAGGAAAGGGTAACGTAAGGGAAGGCACGGTGAGGCAAGGCAAGGCTAATGCACAACAACGCACGGCTAGGCAATGGACGGCAAGACAAGGAAAGGGTAACGCAAGGGAAGTCACGGTCAGGCGAGGCATGGCTACGGCACGACAACGCAAGGCTAGGCAATGCACGGATGGTAAGCAAAGAGTAACGGAAGGCAAGGAATGCAAGGGAAAGCAAGGCAAGTCAAGAGTAAGGGAAGGAACGGCACGGCAAGGGGAAACAAGGCTAAGGCACGACAACGCAAGCTGGGCAAAGCACGGCAAGGCAAGGAAAGGGTAACGCAAGGCAAGGCACGGTCAGGCAAGGCAAGGCTTATGCACGACAAGGCAAGGCTAGGCAGTGCACGGCTAGGCAAGGAACGAGTAACGGAAGGAATGGAAGGCAAGGCAAAGCAAGGCAAGGCAAGTGTAACAAAAGGCACGGCACGGCAATGGGAAACAAGGCTAAGGCACGACAACGCAAGCTAGGCAATGCACGGCAAAGCAAGGAAAGGGTAACGCAAGGCAAGGCAGGGTCAGGCGAGACAAGGCTAAGGCACGACAACGCAAGGCTAGGCAATGCACGGCAAGGCAAGGAAAGGGTAACGCAAGGCAAGGCACGGTGAAGAAAGGCAAGGCTAATGCACGACAACGCACGTCTAGGCAATGCACGGCAAGGCAAGGAAAGAGTAACGGAATGTAAGGAATGCAAGGGAAATCAAGGCAAGGCAAGAGTAACAGAAGGAACGGCACGGCAAGGGGAAACAAGGCTAAGGCACGACAACGCAAGCTAGGCAATGCACGGCAAGGCAATGAAAGGGTAACGCAAGGCAAGGCACGGTCAGGAAATGCAAGGCTAATGCACGACAACGGAAGGCTAGGCAATGCACGGCAAGGCAAGGAAAGAGTAACGGAATGTAAGGAATGCAAGGGAATGCAAGGCAAGGCAAGAGTAACGGAAGGAACGGCACGGCAAGGGGAAACAAGGCTAAGGCACGACAACGCAAGGCTAGGCAATGCACGGCAAGGCAAGTAACGGGTAACGCAAGGCAAGACACGGTGAGGCATGGCAAGGCTAATGCACGACAACGCACGGCTAGGCAAAGCAAGGCAAGGGAAGGAGAGGGTAACGCAAGGCCAGGCACGGTCAGTCGAGGGAAGGCTAATGCACGACAACGCAATTCTTAGCAGTGCACGGCTAGGCAAGGAAAGCGTAACAGAAGGAAAGGAAGGCAAGGCAAAGCAATGCAAGGCAAGTGAAACAAAAGGCACGGCACGGCAAGGGGAAACAAGGCTAAGGCACGACAACGCAAGCTAGGCAATGCACGGCAAGGCAAGGAAACTGTAACGCAAGGCAAGGCACGGTCAGTCGAGGCAAGGCTAATGCACGACAACGCAAGGCTTGGCAGTGCACGGCTAGGGAAGGAAAGCGTAGCAGAAGGAAAGGAAGGCAAGGCAAAGCAATGCAAGGCAAGTGAAACAAAAGGCACGGCACGGTAAGGGGAAAAAAGGGTAAGGCACGACAACGCAAGCTCGGCAATGCACGTCAAGGCAAGGAAAGGGTAACGCAAGGCAAGGCACGGTCAGACAAGGCAAGGCTAATGCACGACAACGCAAGCCTAGGCAATGCACGGTAAGGCAAGGAAAGAGTAACGGAAGGCAAGGAATGCAAGGGAAACAAGGCAAGGCAAGAGTAACGGAAGGAACGGCACGGCAAGGGGAAGCAAAGCTAAGGCACGACAACGCAAGGCTAGGCAATGCACGGCAAGGCAAGGAAAGGGTAACGCAAGGCAAGGCACTGTCAGGCGAGGCAAGGCTAATGCACGACAACGCAAGGCTAGGCAGTGCACGGCTAGGCAAGGAAAGTGTAACGGAAGGATAGGAAGGCAAGGCAAAGCAAGGCAAGGCAAGTGTAACAAACGGCACGGCACGGCAAGGGGAAACAAGGCTAAGGCACGACAACGCAAGCTAGGCAATGCACGGCAAGGCAAGGAAAGGGTAACGCAAGGCAAGGCACGGTCAGTCGAGGCAAGGATAATGCACGACAACGCAAGGCTTGGCAGTGCAAGGCTAGGCAAGGAAAGAGTAACAGAAGGAAAGGAAGGCAAGGCAAAGCAATGCAAGGCAAGTGAAACAAAAGGCACGGCACGGCAAGGACAAACAAGGGTAAGGCACGACAACGCAAGCTAGGCAATGCACGGCAAGGCAAGGAAAGGGTAACGTAAGGCAAGGCACGGTGAGGCAAGGCAAGGCTAATGCACAACAACGCACGGCTAGGCAATGGACGGCAAGGCAAGGAAAGGGTAACGCAAGGGAAGTCACGGTCAGGCGAGTCAAGGCTACGGCACGACAACGCAAGGCTAGGCAATGAACGGATGGTAAGCAAAGAGTAACGGAAGGCAAGGAAGGCAAGGGAAAGCAAGGCAAGTCAAGAGTAAGGGAAGGAACGGCACGGCAAGGGGAAACAAGGCTAAGGCACGACAACGCAAGCTGGGCAAAGCACGGCAAGGCAAGGAAAGGGTAACGCAAGGCAAGGCACGGTCAGGCAAGGCAAGGCTAATGCACGACAACGCAAGGCTAGGCAGTGCACGGCTAGGCAAGGAACGAGTAACGGAAGGAATGGAAGGCAAGGCAAAGCAAGGCAGGGCAAGTGTAACAAAAGGCACGGCACGGCAAGGGGAAACAAGGCTAAGGCACGACAACGCAAGCTAGGCAATGCACGGCAAGGCAAGGAAAGGGTAACGCAAGGCAAGGCAGGGTCAGGCGAGACAAGGCTAAGGAACGACAACGCAAGGCTAGGCAATGCACGGCAAGGCAAGGAAAGGGTAACGCAAGGGAAGGCACGGTGAGGAAAGGCAAGGCTAATGCACAACAACGCACGTCTTGGCAATGCACGGCAAGGCAAGGAAAGGGTAACGCAAGGGAAGTCACGGTCAGGCGAGGCAAGGCTAAGGCACGACAACGCAAGGCTAGGCAATGCACGGCAAGGCAAGGAAACAGTAACGGAATGTAAGGAATGCAAGGGAAAGCAAGGCAAGGCAAGAGTAACAGAAGGAACGGCACGGCAAGGGGAAACAAGGCTAAGGCACGACAACGCAAGCTAGGCAATGCACGGCAAGGCAAGGAAAGGGTAACGCAAGGCAAGGCACGGTCAGGAAATGCAAGGCTAATGCACGACAACGGAAGGCTAGGCAATGCACGGCAAGGCAAGGAAAGAGTAACGGAATGTAAGGAATGCAAGGGAAAGCAAGGCAAGGCAAGAGTAACGGAAGGAACGGCACGGCAAGGGGAAACAAGGCTAAGGCACGACAACGCAAGGCTACGCAAAGCACGGCAAGGCAAGGAAAGGGTAACGCAAGGCAAGGCACGGTGAGGCATGGCAAGGCTAATGCACGACAACGCACGGCTAGGCAAAGCAAGGCAAGGGAAGGAGAGGGTAACGCAAGGCCAGGCACGGTCAGTCGAGGGAAGGCTAATGCACGACAACGCAAGGCTTGGCAGTGCACGGCTAGGCAAGGAAAGCGTAACAGAAGGAAAGGAAGGCAAGGCAAAGCAATGCAAGGCAAGTGAAACAAAAGGCACGGCACGGCAAGGGGAAACAAGGCTAAGGCACGACAACGCAAGCTAGGCAATGCACGGCAAGGCAAGGAAAGTGTAACGCAAGGCAAGGTACGGTCAGTCGAGGCAAGGCTAATGCACGACAACGCAAGGCTTGGAAGTGCACGGCTAGGGAAGGAAAGCGTAACAGAAGGAAAGGAAGGCAAGGCAAAGCAATGCAAGGCAAGTGAAACAAAAGGCACGGCACGGCAAGGGGAAACAAGGCTAAGGCACGACAACGCAAGCTAGGCAATGCACGGCAAGGCAAGGAAAGGGTAACGTAAGGGAAGGCACGGTGAGGCAAGGCAAGGCTAATGCACAACAACGCACGGCTAGGCAATGGACGGCAAGACAAGGAAAGGGTAACGCAAGGGAAGTCACGGTCAGGCGAGGCATGGCTACGGCACGACAACGCAAGGCTAGGCAATGCACGGATGGTAAGCAAAGAGTAACGGAAGGCAAGGAATGCAAGGGAAAGCAAGGCAAGTCAAGAGTAAGGGAAGGAACGGCACGGCAAGGGGAAACAAGGCTAAGGCACGACAACGCAAGCTGGGCAAAGCACGGCAAGGCAAGGAAAGGGTAACGCAAGGCAAGGCACGGTCAGGCAAGGCAAGGCTTATGCACGACAAGGCAAGGCTAGGCAGTGCACGGCTAGGCAAGGAACGAGTAACGGAAGGAATGGAAGGCAAGGCAAAGCAAGGCAAGGCAAGTGTAACAAAAGGCACGGCACGGCAATGGGAAACAAGGCTAAGGCACGACAACGCAAGCTAGGCAATGCACGGCAAAGCAAGGAAAGGGTAACGCAAGGCAAGGCAGGGTCAGGCGAGACAAGGCTAAGGCACGACAACGCAAGGCTAGGCAATGCACGGCAAGGCAAGGAAAGGGTAACGCAAGGCAAGGCACGGTGAAGAAAGGCAAGGCTAATGCACGACAACGCACGTCTAGGCAATGCACGGCAAGGCAAGGAAAGAGTAACGGAATGTAAGGAATGCAAGGGAAAGCAAGGCAAGGCAAGAGTAACGGAAGGAACGGCACGGCAAGGGGAAACAAGGCTAAGGCACGACAACGCAAGGCTAGGCAAAGCACGGCAAGGCAAGGAAAGGGTAACGCAAGGCAAGGCACGGTGAGGCAAGGCAAGGCTAATGCACGACAACGCACGGCTAGGCAAAACAAGGCAAGGGACGGAGAGGGTAACGCAAGGCAAGGCACGGTCAAGCGAGGCAAGGCTAAGGCACGACAACGGAAGGCTAGGCAATGCACGTAATATAAGCAAAGAGTAACGGAAGGCAAGGAAGGCAAGGGAAAGCAAAGCAAGTTAAGAGTAAGGGAAGGAACGGCACGGCAAGGGGAAACAAGGCTAAGGCACGAAAACGCAAGCTAGGCAAAGCACGGCAAGGCAAGGAAAGGGTAACGCAAGGCAAGGCAGGGTCAGGCTAGGCAAGGCTAATGCACGACAACGCAAGGCTAGGCAGTGCACGGCTAGGCAAGGAACGAGTAACGGAAGGAATGAAAGGCAAGGCAAAGCAAGGCAAGGCAAGTGAACCAAAAGGCACGGCACGGCAAGGGGAAACAAGGCTAAGGCACGACAACGCAAGCTAGGCAATGCACGGCAAGGCAAGGAAAGGGTAACGCAAGGCAAGGCAGGGTCAGTCGAGGCAAGGCTAATGCACGACAACGCAAGGCTTGGCAGTGCACGGCTAGGCAAGGAACGAGTAACAGAAGGAAAGGAACGCAAGGCAAAGCAATGCAAGGCAAGTGAAACAAAAGGCACGGCACGGCAAGGGGAAACAAGGGTAAGGCACGACAACGCAAGCTAGGCAATGCACGGCAAGGCAAGGAAAGGGTAACGCAAGGCAAGGCACGGTGAGGCAAGGCAAGGCTAATGCACAACAACGCACGGCTAGGCAATGCACGGCAAGGCAAGGAAAGGGTAACGCAAGTGAAGTCACGGTCAGGCGAGGCAAGGCTAAGGCACGACAACGCAAGGCTAGGCAATGCAGGTAAGGCAAGCAAGGAGTAACGGAAGGGAAGGAAGGCAAGGGAAAGCAAGGCAAGGCAAGGTTAACGGAAGGAACGGCTCGGCAAGGGGAAACAAGGCTAAGGCACGGCTACGGACGGCTAGGCAATGCACGGCCAGGCAAGGAAAGGGTAACGAAAGGCAAGGCACGGTGAGGCAAGTCAAGGCTAAGGCACGAAAACGCAAGGCTAGGCAGTGCACGGAAGGCAAGCAAAGAGTAACGGAAGGCAAGGAAGGCAAGGGAAAGCAAGGCAAGTTAAGGGTAAGGGAGGGAACGGCACTGCAAGGGTTAACAAGGCTAAGGCACGACAACGCAAGCTAGGCAATGCACGGCAAGGCAAGGAAAGGGTAACGCAAGGCAAGGCACGGTCAGGAAATGCAAGGCTAATGCACGACAACGGAAGGCTAGGCAATGCACGGCAAGGCAAGGAAAGAGTAACGGAATGTAAGGAATGCAAGGGAAAGCAAGGGAAGGCAAGAGTAACGGAAGGAACGGCACGGCAAAAGGAAACAAGGCTAAGGCACAACAACGCAAGGCTAGGCAAAGCACGGCAAGGCAAGGAAAGGGTAACGCAAGGCAAGGCACGGTGAGGCAAGGCAAGGCTAATGCACGACAACGCACGGCTAGGCAAAGCAAGGCAAGGGAAGGAGAGGGTAACGCAAGGCCAGGCACGGTCAGTCGAGGGAAGGCTAATGCACGACAACGCAAGGCTTGGCAGTGCACGGTTAGGCAAGGAAAGCGTAACAGAAGGAAAGGAAGGCAAGGCAAAGCAATGCAAGGCAAGTGAAACAAAAGGCACGGCACGGCAAGGGGAAACAAGGCTATGGCACGACAACGCAAGCTAGGCAATGCACGGCAAGGCAAGGAAAGGGTAACGCAAGGCAAAGCACGGTCAGTCAAGGCAAGGCTAATGCACGACATCGCAAGGCTTGGCAGTGCACGGCTAGGCAAGGAAAGCGTAACAGAAGGAAAGGAAGGCAAGGCAAAGCAATGCAAGGCAAGTGAAACAAAAGGCACGGCACGGCAAGGGGAAAAAAGGGTAAGGCACGACAACGCAAGCTAGGCAAAGCACGGCAAGGCAAGGAAAGGGTAACGCAAGGCAAGGCACGGTGAGGCATGGCAAGGCTAATGCACGACAACGCACGGCTAGGCAAAGCAAGGCAAGGGAAGGAGAGGGTAACGCAAGGCCAGGCACGGTCAGTCGAGGGAAGGCTAATGCACGACAACGCAAGGCTTGGCAGTGCACGGCTAGGCAAGGAAAGCCTAACAGAAGGAAAGGAAGGCAAGGCAAAGCAATACAAGGCAAGTGAAACAAAATGCACGGCACGGCAAGGGGAAACAAGGCTAAGGCACGACAACGCAAGCTAGGCAATGCACGGCAAGGCAAGGAAAGGGTAACGCAAGGCAAAGCACGGTCAGTCAAGGCATGGCTAATGCACGACATCGCAAGGCTTGGCAGTGCACGGCTAGGCAAGGAAAGCGTAACAGAAGGAAAGGAAGGCAAGGCAAAGCAATGCAAGGCAAGTGAAACAAAAGGCACGGCACGGCAAGGGGAAAAAAGGGTAAGGCACGACAACGCAAGCTAGGCAAAGCACGGCAAGGCAAGGAAAGGGTAACGCAAGGCAAGGCACGGTGAGGCATGGCAAGGCTAATGCACGACAACGCACGGCTAGGCAAAGCAAGGCAAGGGAAGGAGAGGGTAACGCAAGGCCAGGCACGGTCAGTCGAGGGAAGGCTAATGCACGACAACGCAAGGCTTAGCAGTGCACGGCTAGGCAAGGAAAGGGTAACGCAAGGCAAGGAATGGTCAAGGGAAACAAGGCAAGGCAAGAGTAACGGAAGGAACGGCACGGCAAGGGGAAGCAAAGCTAAGGCACGACAACGCAAGGCTAGGCAATGCACGGCAAGGCAAGGAAAGGGTAACGCAAGGCAAGGCACGGTCAGGAAATGCAAGGCTAATGCACGACAACGGAAGGCTAGGCAATGCACGGCAAGGCAAGCAAAGAGTAACGGAAGGCAAGGAAGGCAAGGGAAAGCAAGGCAAGTTAAGGGTAAGGGAAGGAACGGCACTGCAAGGGTTAACAAGGCTAAGGCACGACAACGCAAGCTAGGCAATGCACGGCAAGGCAAGGAAAGGGTAACGCAAGGCAAGGCACGGTCAGGAAATGCAAGGCTAATGCACGACAACGGAAGGCTAGGCAATGCACGGCAAGGCAAGGAAAGAGTAACGGAATGTAAGGAATGCAAGGGAAAGCAAGGCAAGGCAAGAGTAACGGAAGGAACGGCACGGCAAGAGGAAACAAGGCTAAGGCACCACAACGCAAGGCTAGGCAAAGCACGGCAAGGCAAGGAAAGGGTAACGCAAGGCAAGGCACGGTGAGGCAAGGCAAGGCTAATGCACGACAACGCACGGCTAGGCAAAGCAAGGCAAGGGAAGGAGAGGGTAACGCAAGGCCAGGCACGGTCAGTCGAGGGAAGGCTAATGCACGACAACGCAAGGCTTGGCAGTGCACGGTTAGGCAAGGAAAGCGTAACAGAAGGAAAGGAAGGCAAGGCAAAGCAATGCAAGGCAAGTGAAACAAAAGGCACGGCACGGCAAGGGGAAACAAGGCTAAGGCACGACAACGCAAGCTAGGCAATGCACGGCAAGGCAAGGAAAAGGTAACGCAAGGCAAGGCACGGTCAGTCGAGGCAAGGCTAATGCACGACAACGCAAGGCTTGGCAGTGCAAGGATAGGCAAGGAAAGAGTAACAGAAGGAAAGGAAGGCAAGGCAAAGCAATGCAAGGCAAGTGAAACAAAAGGCACGGCACGGCAAGGACAAACAAGGGTAAGGCACGACATCGCAAGCTAGGCAATGCACGGCAAGGCAAGGAAAGGGTAACGTAAGGCAAGGCACGGTGAGGCAAGGCAAGGCTAATGCACAACAACGCAGGGCTAGGCAATGGACGGCAAGGCAAGGAAAGGTTAACGCAAGGGAAGTCACGGTCAGGCGAGTCAAGGATACGGCACGACAACGCAAGGCTAGGCAATGAACGGATGGTAAGCAAAGAGTAACGGAAGGCAAGGAAGGCAAGGGAAAGCAAGGCAAGTCAAGAGTAAGGGAAGGAACGGCACGGCAAGGGGAAACAAGGTTAAGGCACGACAACGCAAGCTGGGCAAAGCACGGCAAGGCAAGGAAAGGGTAACGCAAGGCAAGGCACGGTCAGGCAAGGCAAGGCTAATGCACGACAACGCAAGGCTAGGCAGTGCACGGCTAGGCAAGGAACGAGTAACGGAAGGAATGGAAGGCAAGGCAAAGCAAGGCAAGGCAAGTGTAACAAAAGGCACGGCACGGCAAGGGGAAACAAGGCTAAGGCACGACAACGCAAGCTAGGCAATGCACGGCAAGGCAAGGAAAGGGTAACGCAAGGCAAGGCAGGGTCAGGCGAGACAAGGCTAAGGCACGACAACGCAAGGCTAGGCAATGCACGGCAAGGCAAGGAAAGGGTAACGCAAGGGAAGGCACGGTGAGGAAAGGCAAGGCTAATGCACAACAACGCACGTCTTGGCAATGCACGGCAAGGCAAGGAAAGGGTAACGCAAGGGAAGTCACGGTCAGGCGAGGCAAGGCTAAGGCACGACAACGCAAGGCTAGGCAATGCACGGCAAGGCAAGGAAACAGTAACGGAATGTAAGGAATGCAAGGGAAATCAAGGCAAGGCAAGAGTAACAGAAGGAACGGCACGGCAAGGGGAAACAAGGCTAAGGCACGACAACGCAAGCTAGGCAATGCACGGCAAGGCAAGGAAAGGGTAACGCAAGGCAAGGCACGGTCAGGAAATGCAAGGCTAATGCACGACAACGGAAGGCTAGGCAATGCACGGCAAGGCAAGGAAAGAGTAACGGAATGTAAGGAATGCAAGGGAATGCAAGGCAAGGCAAGAGTAACGGAAGGAACGGCACGGCAAGGGGAAACAAGGCTAAGGCACGACAACGCAAGGCTAGGAAAAGCACGGCAAGGCAAGGAAAGGGTAACGCAAGGCAAGGCACGGTGAGGCATGGCAAGGCTAATGCACGACAACGCACGGCTAGGCAAAGCAAGGCAAGGGAAGGAGAGGGTAACGCAAGGCCAGGCACGGTCAGTCGAGGGAAGGCTAATGCACGACAACGCAAGGCTTAGCAGTGCACGGCTAGGCAAGGAAAGCGTAACAGAAGGAAAGGAAGGCAAGGCAAAGCAATGCAAGGCAAGTGAAACAAAAGGCACGGCACGGCAAGGGGAAACAAGGCTAAGGCACGACAACGCAAGCTAGGCAATGCACGGCAAGGCAAGGAAACTGTAACGCAAGGCAAGGCACGGTCAGTCGAGGCAAGGCTAATGCACGACAACGCAAGGCTTGGCAGTGCACGGCTAGGGAAGGAAAGCGTAGCAGAAGGAAAGGAAGGCAAGGCAAAGCAATGCAAGGCAAGTGAAACAAAAGGCACGGCACGGTAAGGGGAAAAAAGGGTAAGGCACGACAACGCAAGCTCGGCAATGCACGTCAAGGCAAGGAAAGGGTAACGCAAGGCAAGGCACGGTCAGACAAGGCAAGGCTAATGCACGACAACGCAAGCCTAGGCAATGCACGGTAAGGCAAGGAAAGAGTAACGGAAGGCAAGGAATGCAAGGGAAACAAGGCAAGGCAAGAGTAACGGAAGGAACGGCACGGCAAGGGGAAGCAAAGCTAAGGCACGACAACGCAAGGCTAGGCAATGCACGGCAAGGCAAGGAAAGGGTAACGCAAGGCAAGGCACTGTCAGGCGAGGCAAGGCTAATGCACGACAACGCAAGGCTAGGCAGTGCACGGCTAGGCAAGGAAAGTGTAACGGAAGGATAGGAAGGCAAGGCAAAGCAAGGCAAGGCAAGTGTAACAAACGGCACGGCACGGCAAGGGGAAACAAGGCTAAGGCACGACAACGCAAGCTAGGCAATGCACGGCAAGGCAAGGAAAGGGTAACGCAAGGCAAGGCACGGTCAGTCGAGGCAAGGATAATGCACGACAACGCAAGGCTTGGCAGTGCAAGGCTAGGCAAGGAAAGAGTAACAGAAGGAAAGGAAGGCAAGGCAAAGCAATGCAAGGCAAGTGAAACAAAAGGCACGGCACGGCAAGGACAAACAAGGGTAAGGCACGACAACGCAAGCTAGGCAATGCACGGCAAGGCAAGGAAAGGGTAACGTAAGGCAAGGCACGGTGAGGCAAGGCAAGGCTAATGCACAACAACGCACGGCTAGGCAATGGACGGCAAGGCAAGGAAAGGGTAACGCAAGGGAAGTCACGGTCAGGCGAGTCAAGGCTACGGCACGACAACGCAAGGCTAGGCAATGAACGGATGGTAAGCAAAGAGTAACGGAAGGCAAGGAAGGCAAGGGAAAGCAAGGCAAGTCAAGAGTAAGGGAAGGAACGGCACGGCAAGGGGAAACAAGGCTAAGGCACGACAACGCAAGCTGGGCAAAGCACGGCAAGGCAAGGAAAGGGTAACGCAAGGCAAGGCACGGTCAGGCAAGGCAAGGCTAATGCACGACAACGCAAGGCTAGGCAGTGCACGGCTAGGCAAGGAACGAGTAACGGAAGGAATGGAAGGCAAGGCAAAGCAAGGCAAGGCAAGTGTAACAAAAGGCACGGCACGGCAAGGGGAAACAAGGCTAAGGCACGACAACGCAAGCTAGGCAATGCACGGCAAGGCAAGGAAAGGGTAACGCAAGGCAAGGCAGGGTCAGGCGAGACAAGGCTAAGGCACGACAACGCAAGGCTAGGCAATGCACGGCAAGGCAAGGAAAGGGTAACGCAAGGGAAGGCACGGTGAGGAAAGGCAAGGCTAATGCACAACAACGCACGTCTTGGCAATGCACGGCAAGGCAAGGAAAGGGTAACGCAAGGGAAGTCACGGTCAGGCGAGGCAAGGCTAAGGCACGACAACGCAAGGCTAGGCAATGCACGGCAAGGCAAGGAAACAGTAACGGAATGTAAGGAATGCAAGGGAAAGCAAGGCAAGGCAAGAGTAACAGAAGGAACGGCACGGCAAGGGGAAACAAGGCTATGGCACGACAACGCAAGCTAGGCAATGCACGGCAAGGCAAGGAAAGGGTAACGCAAGGCAAAGCACGGTCAGTCAAGGCAAGGCTAATGCACGACATCGCAAGGCTTGGCAGTGCACGGCTAGGCAAGGAAAGCGTAACAGAAGGAAAGGAAGGCAAGGCAAAGCAATGCAAGGCAAGTGAAACAAAAGGCACGGCACGGCAAGGGGAAAAAAGGGTAAGGCACGACAACGCAAGCTAGGCAAAGCACGGCAAGGCAAGGAAAGGGTAACGCAAGGCAAGGCACGGTGAGGCATGGCAAGGCTAATGCACGACAACGCACGGCTAGGCAAAGCAAGGCAAGGGAAGGAGAGGGTAACGCAAGGCCAGGCACGGTCAGTCGAGGGAAGGCTAATGCACGACAACGCAAGGCTTGGCAGTGCACGGCTAGGCAAGGAAAGCGTAACAGAAGGAAAGGAAGGCAAGGCAAAGCAATGCAAGGCAAGTGAAACAAAAGGCACGGCACGGCAAGGGGAAACAAGGCTAAGGCACGACAACGCAAGCTAGGCAATGCACGGCAAGGCAAGGAAAGTGTAACGCAAGGCAAGGTACGGTCAGTCGAGGCAAGGCTAATGCACGACAACGCAAGGCTTGGAAGTGCACGGCTAGGGAAGGAAAGCGTAACAGAAGGAAAGGAAGGCAAGGCAAAGCAATGCAAGGCAAGTGAAACAAAAGGCATGGCACGGCAAGGGGAAACAAGTGTAAGGCACGACAACGCAAGCTAGGCAATGCACGGCAAGGCAAGGAAAGGGTAACGTAAGGGAAGGCACGGTGAGGCAAGGCAAGGCTAATGCACAACAACGCACGGCTAGGCAATGGACGGCAAGACAAGGAAAGGGTAACGCAAGGGAAGTCACGGTCAGGCGAGGCATGGCTACGGCACGACAACGCAAGGCTAGGCAATGCACGGATGGTAAGCAAAGAGTAACGGAAGGCAAGGAATGCAAGGGAAAGCAAGGCAAGTCAAGAGTAAGGGAAGGAACGGCACGGCAAGGGGAAACAAGGCTAAGGCACGACAACGCAAGCTGGGCAAAGCACGGCAAGGCAAGGAAAGGGTAACGCAAGGCAAGGCACGGTCAGGCAAGGCAAGGCTTATGCACGTCAAGGCAAGGCTAGGCAGTGCACGGCTAGGCAAGGAACGAGTAACGGAAGGAATGGAAGGCAAGGCAAAGCAAGGCAAGGCAAGTGTAACAAAAGGCACGGCACGGCAATGGGAAACAAGGCTAAGGCACGACAACGCAAGCTAGGCAATGCACGGCAAAGCAAGGAAAGGGTAACGCAAGGCAAGGCAGGGTCAGGCGAGACAAGGCTAAGGCACGACAACGCAAGGCTAGGCAATGCACGGCAAGGCAAGGAAAGGGTAACGCAAGGCAAGGCACGGTGAAGAAAGGCAAGGCTAATGCACGACAACGCACGTCTAGGCAATGCACGGCAAGGCAAGGAAAGAGTAACGGAATGTAAGGAATGCAAGGGAAAGCAAGGCAAGGCAAGAGTAACGGAAGGAACGGCACGGCAAGGGGAAACAAGGCTAAGGCACGACAACGCAAGGCTAGGCAAAGCACGGCAAGGCAAGGAAAGGGTAACGCAAGGCAAGGCACGGTGAGGCAAGGCAAGGCTAATGCACGACAACGCACGGCTAGGCAAAACAAGGCAAGGGAAGGAGAGGGTAACGCAAGGCAAGGCACGGTCAAGCGAGGCAAGGCTAAGGCACGACAACGGAAGGCTAGGCAATGCACGTAATATAAGCAAAGAGTAACGGAAGGCAAGGAAGGCAAGGGAAAGCAAAGCAAGTTAAGAGTAAGGGAAGGAACGGCACGGCAAGGGGAAACAAGGCTAAGGCACGAAAACGCAAGCTAGGCAAAGCACGGCAAGGCAAGGAAAGGGTAACGCAAGGCAAGGCACGGTCAGGCTAGGCAAGGCTAATGCACGACAACGCAAGGCTAGGCAGTGCACGGCTAGGCAAGGAACGAGTAACGGAAGGAATGAAAGGCAAGGCAAAGCAAGGCAAGGCAAGTGAACCAAAAGGCACGGCACGGCAAGGGGAAACAAGGCTAAGGCACGACAACGCAAGCTAGGCAATGCACGGCAAGGCAAGGAAAGGGTAACGCAAGGCAAGGCAGGGTCAGTCGAGGCAAGGCTAATGCACGACAACGCAAGGCTTGGCAGTGCACGGCTAGGCAAGGAACGAGTAACAGAAGGAAAGGAACGCAAGGCAAAGCAATGCAAGGCAAGTGAAACAAAAGGCACGGCACGGCAAGGGGAAACAAGGGTAAGGCACGACAACGCAAGCTAGGCAATGCACGGCAAGGCAAGGAAAGGGTAACGCAAGGCAAGGCACGGTGAGGCAAGGCAAGGCTAATGCACAACAACGCACGGCTAGGCAATGCACGGCAAGGCAAGGAAAGGGTAACGCAAGTGAAGTCACGGTCAGGCGAGGCAAGGCTAAGGCACGACAACGCAAGGCTAGGCAATGCAGGTAAGGCAAGCAAGGAGTAACGGAAGGGAAGGAAGGCAAGGGAAAGCAAGGCAAGGCAAGGTTAACGGAAGGAACGGCTCGGCAAGGGGAAACAAGGCTAAGGCACGGCTACGGACGGCTAGGCAATGCACGGCCAGGCAAGGAAAGGGTAACGAAAGGCAAGGCACGGTGAGGCAAGTCAAGGCTAAGGCACGAAAACGCAAGGCTAGGCAGTGCACGGAAGGCAAGCAAAGAGTAACGGAAGGCAAGGAAGGCAAGGGAAAGCAAGGCAAGTTAAGGGTAAGGGAGGGAACGGCACTGCAAGGGTTAACAAGGCTAAGGCACGACAACGCAAGCTAGGCAATGCACGGCAAGGCAAGGAAAGGGTAACGCAAGGCAAGGCACGGTCAGGAAATGCAAGGCTAATGCACGACAACGGAAGGCTAGGCAATGCACGGCAAGGCAAGGAAAGAGTAACGGAATGTAAGGAATGCAAGGGAAAGCAAGGGAAGGCAAGAGTAACGGAAGGAACGGCACGGCAAAAGGAAACAAGGCTAAGGCACCACAACGCAAAGCTAGGCAAAGCACGGCAAGGCAAGGAAAGGGTAACGCAAGGCAAGGCACGGTGAGGCAAGGCAAGGCTAATGCACGACAACGCACGGCTAGGCAAAGCAAGGCAAGGGAAGGAGAGGGTAACGCAAGGCCAGGCACGGTCAGTCGAGGGAAGGCTAATGCACGACAACGCAAGGCTTGGCAGTGCACGGTTAGGCAAGGAAAGCGTAACAGAAGGAAAGGAAGGCAAGGCAAAGCAATGCAAGGCAAGTGAAACAAAAGGCACGGCACGGCAAGGGGAAACAAGGCTATGGCACGACAACGCAAGCTAGGCAATGCACGGCAAGGCAAGGAAAGGGTAACGCAAGGCAAAGCACGGTCAGTCAAGGCAAGGCTAATGCACGACATCGCAAGGCTTGGCAGTGCACGGCTAGGCAAGGAAAGCGTAACAGAAGGAAAGGAAGGCAAGGCAAAGCAATGCAAGGCAAGTGAAACAAAAGGCACGGCACGGCAAGGGGAAAAAAGGGTAAGGCACGACAACGCAAGCTAGGCAAAGCACGGCAAGGCAAGGAAAGGGTAACGCAAGGCAAGGCACGGTGAGGCATGGCAAGGCTAATGCACGACAACGCACGGCTAGGCAAAGCAAGGCAAGGGAAGGAGAGGGTAACGCAAGGCCAGGCACGGTCAGTCGAGGGAAGGCTAATGCACGACAACGCAAGGCTTGGCAGTGCACGGCTAGGCAAGGAAAGCCTAACAGAAGGAAAGGAAGGCAAGGCAAAGCAATACAAGGCAAGTGAAACAAAATGCACGGCACGGCAAGGGGAAACAAGGCTAAGGCACGACAACGCAAGCTAGGCAATGCACGGCAAGGCAAGGAAAGGGTAACGCAAGGCAAAGCACGGTCAGTCAAGGCAAGGCTAATGCACGACATCGCAAGGCTTGGCAGTGCACGGCTAGGCAAGGAAAGCGTAACAGAAGGAAAGGAAGGCAAGGCAAAGCAATGCAAGGCAAGTGAAACAAAAGGCACGGCACGGCAAGGGGAAAAAAGGGTAAGGCACGACAACGCAAGCTAGGCAAAGCACGGCAAGGCAAGGAAAGGGTAACGCAAGGCAAGGCACGGTGAGGCATGGCAAGGCTAATGCACGACAACGCACGGCTAGGCAAAGCAAGGCAAGGGAAGGAGAGGGTAACGCAAGGCCAGGCACGGTCAGTCGAGGGAAGGCTAATGCACGACAACGCAAGGCTTAGCAGTGCACGGCTAGGCAAGGAAAGGGTAACGCAAGGCAAGGAATGCAAGGGAAACAAGGCAAGGCAAGAGTGACGGAAGGAACGGCACGGCAAGGGGAAGCAAAGCTAAGGCACGACAACGCAAGGCTAGGCAATGCACGGCAAGGCAAGGAAAGGGTAACGCAAGGCAAGGCACTGTCAGGCGAGGCAAGGCTAATGCACGACAACGCAAGGCTAGGCAGTGCACGGCTAGGCAAGGAAAGAGTAACGGAAGGATAGGAAGGCAAGGCAAAGCAAGGCAAGGCAAGTGTAACAAACGGCACGGCACGGCAAGGGGAAACAAGGCTAAGGCACGACAACGCAAGCTAGGCAATGCACGGCAAGGCAAGGAAAAGGTAACGCAAGGCAAGGCACGGTCAGTCGAGGCAAGGCTAATGCACGACAACGCAAGGCTTGGCAGTGCAAGGATAGGCAAGGAAAGAGTAACAGAAGGAAAGGAAGGCAAGGCAAAGCAATGCAAGGCAAGTGAAACAAAAGGCACGGCACGGCAAGGACAAACAAGGGTAAGGCACGACAACGCAAGCTAGGCAATGCACGGCAAGGCAAGGAAAGGGTAACGTAAGGCAAGGCACGGTGAGGCAAGGCAAGGCTAATGCACAACAACGCAGGGCTAGGCAATGGACGGCAAGGCAAGGAAAGGGTAACGCAAGGGAAGTCACGGTCAGGCGAGTCAAGGATACGGCACGACAACGCAAGGCTAGGCAATGAACGGATGGTAAGCAAAGAGTAACGGAAGGCAAGGAAGGCAAGGGAAAGCAAGGCAAGTCAAGAGTAAGGGAAGGAACGGCACGGCAAGGGGAAACAAGGCTAAGGCACGACAACGCAAGCTGGGCAAAGCACGGCAAGGCAAGGAAAGGGTAACGCAAGGCAAGGCACGGTCAGGCAAGGCAAGGCTAATGCACGACAACGCAAGGCTAGGCAGTGCACGGCTAGGCAAGGAACGAGTAACGGAAGGAATGGAAGGCAAGGCAAAGCAAGGCAAGGCAAGTGTAACAAAAGGCACGGCACGGCAAGGGGAAACAAGGCTAAGGCACGACAACGCAAGCTAGGCAATGCACGGCAAGGCAAGGAAAGGGTAACGCAAGGCAAGGCAGGGTCAGGCGAGACAAGGCTAAGGCACGACAACGCAAGGCTAGGCAATGCACGGCAAGGCAAGGAAAGGGTAACGCAAGGCAAGGCACTGTCAGGCGAGGCAAGGCTAATGCACGACAACGCAAGGCTAGGCAGTGCACGGCTAGGCAAGGAAAGAGTAACGGAAGGATAGGAAGGCAAGGCAAAGCAAGGCAAGGCAAGTGTAACAAACGGCACGGCACGGCAAGGGGAAACAAGGCTAAGGCACGACAACGCAAGCTAGGCAATGCACGGCAAGGCAAGGAAAGGGTAACGCAAGGCAAGGCACGGTCAGTCGAGGCAAGGATAATGCACGACAACGCAAGGCTTGGCAGTGCAAGGCTAGGCAAGGAAAGAGTAACAGAAGGAAAGGAAGGCAAGGCAAAGCAATGCAAGGCAAGTGAAACAAAAGGCACGGCACGGCAAGGACAAACAAGGGTAAGGCACGACAACGCAAGCTAGGCAATGCACGGCAAGGCAAGGAAAGGGTAACGTAAGGCAAGGCACGGTGAGGCAAGGCAAGGCTAATGCACATCAACGCACGGCTAGGCAATGGACGGCAAGGCAAGGAAAGGGTAACGCAAGGGAAGTCACGGTCAGGCGAGTCAAGGCTACGGCACGACAACGCAAGGCTAGGCAATGAACGGATGGTAAACAAAGAGTAACGGAAGGCAAGGAAGGCAAGGGAAAGCAAGGCAAGTCAAGAGTAAGGGAAGGAACGGCACGGCAAGGGGAAACAAGGCTAAGGCACGACAACGCAAGCTGGGCAAAGCACGGCAAGGCAAGGAAAGGGTAACGCAAGGCAAGGCACGGTCAGGCAAGGCAAGGCTAATGCACGACAACGCAAGGCTAGGCAGTGCACGGCTAGGCAAGGAACGAGTAACGGAAGGAATGGAAGGCAAGGCAAAGCAAGGCAAGGCAAGTGTAACAAAAGGCACGGCACGGCAAGGGGAAACAAGGCTAAGGCACGACAACGCAAGCTAGGCAATGCACGGCAAGGCAAGGAAAGGGTAACGCAAGGCAAGGCACGGTCAGGCGAGACAAGGCTAAGGAACGACAACGCAAGGCTAGGCAATGCACGGCAAGGCAAGGAAAGGGTAACGCAAGGGAAGGCACGGTGAGGAAAGGCAAGGCTAATGCACAACAACGCACGTCTTGGCAATGCACGGCAAGGCAAGGAAAGGGTAACGCAAGGGAAGTCACGGTCAGGCGAGGCAAGGCTAAGGCACGACAACGCAAGGCTAGGCAATGCACGGCAAGGCAAGGAAACAGTAACGGAATGTAAGGAATGCAAGGGAAAGCAAGGCAAGTCAAGAGTAACAGAAGGAACGGCAAGGCAAGGGGAAACAAGGCTAAGGCACGACAACGCAAGCTAGGCAATGCACGGCAAGGCAAGGAAAGGGTAACGCAAGGCAAGGCAGGGTCAGGCGAGACAAGGCTAAGGCACGACAACGCAAGGCTAGGCAATGCACGGCAAGGCAAGGAAAGGGTAACGCAAGGCAAGGCACGGTGAGGAAAGGCAAGGCTAATGCACAACAACGCACGTCTAGGCAATGCACGGCAAGGCAAGGAAAGAGTAACGGAATGTAAGGAATGCAAGGGAAAGCAAGGCAAGGCAAGAGTAACGGAAGGAACGGCACGGCAAGGGGAAACAAGGCTAAGGCACGACAACGCAAGGCTAGGCAAAGCACGGCAAGGCAAGGAAAGGGTAACGCAAGGCAAGGCACGGTGAGGCAAGGCAAGGCTAATGCACGACAACGCACGGCTAGGCAAAACAAGGCAAGGGACGGAGAGGGTAACGCAAGGCAAGGCACGGTCAAGCGAGGCAAGGCTAAGGCACGACAACGGAAGGCTAGGCAATGCACGTAATATAAGCAAAGAGTAACGGAAGGCAAGGAAGGCAAGGGAAAGCAAAGCAAGTTAAGAGTAAGGGAAGGAACGGCACGGCAAGGGGAAACAAGGCTAAGGCACGAAAACGCAAGCTAGGCAAAGCACGGCAAGGCAAGGAAAGGGTAACGCAAGGCAAGGCAGGGTCAGGCTAGGCAAGGCTAATGCACGACAACGCAAGGCTAGGCAGTGCACGGCTAGGCAAGGAACGAGTAACGGAAGGAATGAAAGGCAAGGCAAAGCAAGGCAAGGCAAGTGAACCAAAAGGCACGGCACGGCAAGGGGAAACAAGGCTAAGGCACGACAACGCAAGCTAGGCAATGCACGGCAAGGCAAGGAAAGGGTAACGCAAGGCAAGGCAGGGTCAGTCGAGGCAAGGCTAATGCACGACAACGCAAGGCTTGGCAGTGCACGGCTAGGCAAGGAACGAGTAACAGAAGGAAAGGAACGCAAGGCAAAGCAATGCAAGGCAAGTGAAACAAAAGGCACGGCACGGCAAGGGGAAACATGGGTAAGGCACGACAACGCAAGCTAGGCAATGCACGGCAAGGCAAGGAAAGGGTAACGCAAGGCAAGGCACGGTGAGGCAAGGCAAGGCTAATGCACAACAACGCACGGCTAGGCAATGCACGGCAAGGCAAAGAAATGGTAACGCAAGTGAAGTCACGGTCAGGCGAGGCAAGGCTAAGGCACGACAACGCAAGGCTAGGCAATGCAGGTAAGGCAAGCAAGGAGTAACGGAAGGGAAGGAAGGCAAGGGAAAGCAAGGCAAGGCAAGGTTAACGGAAGGAACGGCTCGGCAAGGGGAAACAACGCTAAGGCAGGCTACGGACGGCTAGGCAATGCACGGCCAGGCAAGGAAAGGGTAACGAAAGGCAAGGCACGGTGAGGCAAGTCAAGGCTAAGGCACGAAAACGCAAGGCTAGGCAGTGCACGGAAGGCAAGCAAAGAGTAACGGAAGGCAAGGAAGGCAAGGGAAAGCAAGGCAAGTTAAGGGTAAGGGAGGGAACGGCACTGCAAGGGTTAACAAGGCTAAGGCACGACAACGCAAGCTAGGCAATGCACGGCAAGGCAAGGAAAGGGTAACGCAAGGCAAGGCACGGTCAGGAAATGCAAGGCTAATGCACGACAACGGAAGGCTAGGCAATGCACGGCAAGGCAAGGAAAGAGTAACGGAATGTAAGGAATGCAAGGGAAAGCAAGGGAAGGCAAGAGTAACGGAAGGAACGGCACGGCAAAAGGAAACAAGGCTAAGGCACCACAACGCAAGGCTAGGCAAAGCACGGCAAGGCAAGGAAAGGGTAACGCAAGGCAAGGCACGGTGAGGCAAGGCAAGGCTAATGCACGACAACGCACGGCTAGGCAAAGCAAGGCAAGGGAAGGAGAGGGTAACGCAAGGCCAGGCACGGTCAGTCGAGGGAAGGCTAATGCACGACAACGCAAGGCTTGGCAGTGCACGGTTAGGCAAGGAAAGCGTAACAGAAGGAAAGGAAGGCAAGGCAAAGCAATGCAAGGCAAGTGAAACAAAAGGCACGGCACGGCAAGGGGAAACAAGGCTAAGGCACGACAACGCAAGCTAGGCAATGCACGGCAAGGCAAGGAAAGGGTAACGCAAGGCAAAGCACGGTCAGTCAAGGCAAGGCTAATGCACGACATCGCAAGGCTTGGCAGTGCACGGCTAGGCAAGGAAAGCGTAACAGAAGGAAAGGAAGGCAAGGCAAAGCAATGCAAGGCAAGTGAAACAAAAGGCACGGCACGGCAAGGGGAAAAAAGGGTAAGGCACGACAACGCAAGCTAGGCAAAGCACGGCAAGGCAAGGAAAGGGTAACGCAAGGCAAGGCACGGTGAGGCATGGCAAGGCTAATGCACGACAACGCACGGCTAGGCAAAGCAAGGCAAGGGAAGGAGAGGGTAACGCAAGGCCAGGCACGGTCAGTCGAGGGAAGGCTAATGCACGACAACGCAAGGCTTGGCAGTGCACGGCTAGGCAAGGAAAGCGTAACAGAAGGAAAGGAAGGCAAGGCAAAGCAATACAAGGCAAGTGAAACAAAAGGCACGGCACGGCAAGGAGAAACAAGGCTAAGGCACGACAACGCAAGCTAGGCAATGCACGGCAAGGCAAGGAAAGGGTAACGCAAGGCAAAGCACGGTCAGTCAAGGCATGGCTAATGCACGACATCGCAAGGCTTGGCAGTGCACGGCTAGGCAAGGAAAGCGTAACAGAAGGAAAGGAAGGCAAGGCAAAGCAATGCAAGGCAAGTGAAACAAAAGGCACGGCACGGCAAGGGGAAAAAAGGGTAAGGCACGACAACGCAAGCTAGGCAAAGAACGGCAAGGCAAGGAAAGGGTAACGCAAGGCAAGGCACGGTGAGGCATGGCAAGGCTAATGCACGACAACGCACGGCTAGGCAAAGCAAGGCAAGGGAAGGAGAGGGTAACGCAAGGCCAGGCACGGTCAGTCGAGGGAAGGCTAATGCACGACAACGCAAGGCTTAGCAGTGCACGGCTAGGCAAGGAAAGGGTAACGCAAGGCAAGGAATGCAAGGGAAACAAGGCAAGGCAAGAGTAACGGAAGGAACGGCACGGCAAGGGGAAGCAAAGCTAAGGCACGACAACGCAAGGCTAGGCAATGCACGGCAAGGCAAGGAAAGGGTAACGCAAGGCAAGGCACGGTCAGGCGAGGCAAGGCTAATGCACGACAACGCAAGGCTAGGCAGTGCACGGCTAGGCAAGGAAAGAGTAACGGAAGGATAGGAAGGCAAGGCAAAGCAAGGCAAGGCAAGTGTAACAAACGGCACGGCACGGCAAGGGGAAACAAGGCTAAGGCACGACAACGCAAGCTAGGCAATGCACGGCAAGGCAAGGAAATGGTAACGCAAGGCAAGGCACGGTCAGTCGAGGCAAGGCTAATGCACGACAACGCAAGGCTTGGCAGTGCAAGGATAGGCAAGGAAAGAGTAACAGAAGGAAAGGAAGGCAAGGCAAAGCAATGCAAGGCAAGTGAAACAAAAGGCACGGCACGGTAAGGGGAAAAAAGGGTAAGGCACGACAACGCAAGCTCGGCAATGCACGGCAAGGCAAGGAAAGGGTAACGCAAGGCAAGGCACGGTCAGACAAGGCAAGGCTAATGCACGACAACGCAAGCCTAGGCAATGCACGGTAAGGCAAGGAAAGAGTAACGGAAGGCAAGGAATGCAAGGGTAACAAGGCAAGGCAAGAGTAACGGAAGGAACGGCACGGCAAGGGGAAGCAAAGCTAAGGCACGACAACGCAAGGCTAGGCAATGCACGGCAAGGCAAGGAAAGGGTAACGCAAGGCAAGGCACTGTCAGGCGAGGCAAGGCTAATGCACGACAACGCAAGCAAGCTAGGCAATGGACGGCAAGGCAAGGAAAGGGTAACGCAAGGGAAGTCACGGTCAGGCGAGTCAAGGCTACGGCACGACAACGCAAGGCTAGGCAATGAACGGATGGTAAGCAAAGAGTAACGGAAGGCAAGGAAGGCAAGGGAAAGCAAGGCAAGTCAAGAGTAAGGGAAGGAACGGCACGGCAAGGGGATACAAGGCTAAGGCACGACAACGCAAGCTGGGCAAAGCACGGCAAGGCAAGGAAAGGGTAACGCAAGGCAAGGCACGGTCAGGCAAGGCAAGGCTAATGCACGACAACGCAAGGCTAGGCAGTGCACGGCTAGGCAAGGAACGAGTAACGGAAGGAATGGAAGGCAAGGCAAAGCAAGGCAAGGCAAGTGTAACAAAAGGCACAGCACGGCAAGGGGAAACAAGGCTAAGGCACGACAACGCAAGCTAGGCAATGCACGGCAAGGCAAGGAAAGGGTAACGCAAGGCAAGGCAGGGTCAGGCGAGACAAGGCTAAGGAACGACAACGCAAGGCTAGGCAATGCACGGCAAGGCAAGGAAAGGGTAACGCAAGGGAAGGCACGGTGAGGAAAGGCAAGGCTAATGCACAACAACGCACGTCTTGGCAATGCACGGCAAGGCAAGGAAAGGGTAACGCAAGGGAAGTCACGGTCAGGCGAGGCAAGGCTAAGGCACGACAACGCAAGGCTAGGCAATGCACGGCAAGGCAAGGAAGCAGTAACGGAATGTAAGGAATGCAAGGGAAAGCAAGGCAAGGCAAGAGTAACAGAAGGAACGGCACGGCAAGGGGAAACAAGGCTAAGGCACGACAACGCAAGCTAGGCAATGCACGGCAAGGCAAGGAAAGGGTAACGCAAGGCAAGGCACGGTCAGGAAATGCAAGGCTAATGCACGACAACGGAAGGCTAGGCAATGCACGGCAAGGCAAGGAAAGAGTAACGGAATGTAAGGAATGCAAGGGAAAGCAAGGCAAGACAAGAGTAACGGAAGGAACGGCACGGCAAGGGGAAACAAGGCTAAGGCACGACAACGCAAGGCTAGACAAAGCACGGCAAGGCAAGGAAAGGGTAACGCAAGGCAAGGCACGGTGAGGCATGGCAAGGCTAATGCACGACAACGCACGGCTAGGCAAAGCAAGGCAAGGCAAGGAAAGGGTAACGCAAGGCAAGTCACGGTCAGTCGAGGCAAGGCTAATGCACGACAACGCAAGGCTTGGCAGTGCAAGGCTAGTCAAGGAAAGAGTAACGGAATGTAAGGAATGCAAGGGAAAGCAAGGCAAGGCAAGAGTAACGGAAGGAACGGCACGGCAAGGGGAAACAAGGCTAAGGCACGACAACGCAAGCTAGGCAATGCACGGCAAGGCAAGGAAAGTGTAACGCAAGGCAAGGCACGGTCAGTCGATGCAAGGCTAATGCACGACAACGCAAGGCTTGGCAGTGCACGGCTAGGGAAGGAAAGCGTAACAGAAGGAAAGGAAGGCAAGGCAAAGCAATGCAAGGCAAGTGAAACAAAAGGCACGGCACGGCAAGGGGAAACAAGGGTAAGGCACGACAACGCAAGCTAGGCAATGCACGGCAAGGCAAGGAAAGGGTAACGTAAGGGAAGGCACGGTGAGGCAAGGCACGGCTAATGCACAACAACGCACGGCTAGGCAATGGACGGCAAGGCAAGGAAAGGGTAACGCAAGGGAAGTCACGGTCAGGCGAGGCATGGCTACGGCACGACAACGCAAGGCTAGGCAAAGCACGGATGGTAAGCAAAGAGTAACGGAAGGCAAGGAAGGCAAGGGAAAACAAGGCAAGTCAAGAGTAAGGGAAGGAACGGCACGGCAAGGGGAAACAAGGCTAAGGTACGACAACGCAAGCTGGGCAAAGCACGGCAAGGCAAGGAAAGGGTAACGCAAGGCAAGGCACGGTCAGGCAAGGCAAGGCTAATGCACGACAACGCAAGGCTAGGCAGTGCACGGCTAGGCAAGGAACGAGTAACGGAAGGAATGTAAGGCAAGGCAAAGCAAGGCAAGGCAAGTGTAACAAAAGGCACGGCACGGCAAGGGGAAACAAGGCTAAGGCACGACAACACAAGCTAGGCAATGCACGGCAAGGCAAGGAAAGGGTAACGCAAGGCAAGGCAGGGTCAGGCGAGACAAGGCTAAGGCACGACAACGCAAGACTAGGCAATGCACGGCAAGTCAAGGAAAGGGTAACGCAAGGCAAGGCACGGTGAGGAAAGGCAAGGCTAATGCACAACAACGCACGTCTAGGCAATGCACGGCAAGGCAAGGAAAGAGTAACGGAATGTAAGGAATGCAAGGGAAAGCAAGGCAAGGCAAGAGTAACGGAAGGAACGGCACGGCAAGGGGACACAAGGCTAAGGCACGACAACGCAAGGCTAGGCAAAGCACGGCAAAGCAAGGAAAGGGTAACGCAAGGCAAGGCACGGTGAGGCAAGGCAAGGGCTAATGCACGACAACGCACGGCTAGGCAAAGCAAGGCAAGGGAAGGAGAGGGTAACGCAAGGCAAGGCACGGTCAAGCGAGGCAAGGCTAAGGCACGATAACGGAAGGCTAGGCAATGCACGTAAGGTAAGCAAAGAGTAACGGAAGGCAAGGAAGGCAAGGGAAAGCAAGGCAAGTTAAGAGTAAGGGAAGGAACGGCACGGCAAGGGGAAACAAGGCTAAGGCACGAAAACGCATGCTAGGCAAAGCACGGCAAGGCAAGGAAAGGGTAACGCAACGCAAGGCACGGTCAGGCAAGGCAAGGCTAATGCACGACAACGCACCGCTACGCAAAGCAAGGCAAGGGAAGGAGAGGGTAACGCAAGGCCAGGCACGGTCAGTCGAGGGAAGGCTAATGCACGACAACGCAAGGCTTGGCAGTGCACGGCTAGGCAAGGAAAGCGTAAGAGAAGGAAAGGAAGGCAAGGAAAAGCAATGCAAGGCAAGTGAAACAAAAGGCACGGCACGGCAAGGGGAAACAAGGCTAAGGCACGACAACGCAAGCTAGGCAATGCACGGCAAGGCAAGGAAAGGGTAACGCAAGGCAAAGCACGGTCAGTCAAGGCAAGGCTAATGCACGACATCGCAAGGCTTGGCAGTGCACGGCTAGGCAAGGAAAGCGTAACAGAAGGAAAGGAAGGCAAGGCAAAGCAATGCAAGGCAAGTGAAACAAAAGGCACGGCACGGCAAGGGGAAAAAAGGGTAAGGCACGACAACGCAAGCTAGGCAAAGCACGGCAAGGCAAGGAAAGGGTAACGCAAGGCAAGGCACGGTGAGGCATGGCAAGGCTAATGCACGACAACGCACGGCTAGGCAAAGCAAGGCAAGGGAAGGAGAGGGTAACACAAGGCCAGGCACGGTCAGTCGAGGGAAGGCTAATGCACGACAACGCAAGGCTTTGCAGTGCACGGCTAGGCAAGGAAAGCGTAACATAAGGAAAGGAAGGCAAGGCAAAGCAATGCAAGGCAAGTGAAACAAAAGGCACGGCACGGCAAGGGGAAACAAGGCTAAGGCACGACAACGCAAGCTAGGCAATGCACGGCAAGGCAAGGAAACTGTAACGCAAGGCAAGGCACGGTCAGTCGAGGCAAGGCTAATGCACGACAACGCAAGGCTTGGCAGTGCACGGCTAGGGAAGGAAAGCGTAGCAGAAGGAAAGGAAGGCAAGGCAAAGCAATGCAAGGCAAGTGAAACAAATGGCACGGCACGGTAAGGGGAAAAAAGGGTAAGGCAAGACAACGCAAGCTCGGCAATGCACGGCAAGGCAAGGAAAGGGTAACGCAAGGCAAGGCACGGTCAGACAAGGCAAGGCTAATGCACGACAACGCAAGCCTAGGCAATGCACGGTAAGGCAAGGAAAGAGTAACGGAAGGCAAGGAATGCAAGGGAAACAAGGCAAGGCAAGAGTAACGGAAGGAACGGCACGGCAAGGGGAAGCAAAGCTAAGGCACGACAACGCAAGGCTAGGCAATGCACGGCAAGGCAAGGAAACTGTAACGCAAGGCAAGGCACGGTCAGTCGAGGCAAGGCTAATGCACGACAACGCAAGGCTTGGCAGTGCACGGCTAGGGAAGGAAAGCGTAGCAGAAGGAAAGGAAGGCAAGGCAAAGCAATGCAAGGCAAGTGAAACAAAAGGCACGGCACGGTAAGGGGAAAAAGGGTAAGGCACGACAACGCAAGCTCGGCAATGCACGGGAAGGCAAGGAAAGGGTAACGCAAGGCAAGGCACGGTCAGACAAGGCAAGGCTAATGCACGACAACGCAAGCCTAGGCAATGCACGGTAAGGCAAGGAAAGAGTAACGGAAGGCAAGGAATGCAAGGGAAACAAGGCAAGGCAAGAGTAACGGAAGGAACGGCACGGCAAGGGGAAGCAAAGCTAAGGCACGACAACGCAAGGCTAGGCAATGCACGGCAAGGCAAGGAAAGGGTAACGCAAGGCAAGGCACTGTCAGGCGAGGCAAGGCTAATGCACGACAACGCAAGGCTAGGCAGTGCACGGCTAGGCAAGGAAAGAGTAACGGAAGGATAGGAAGGCAAGGCAAAGCAAGGCAAGGCAAGTGTAACAAACGGCACGGCACGGCAAGGGGAAACAAGGCTAAGGCTCGACAACGCAAGCTAGGCAATGCACGGCAAGGCAAGGAAAGGGTAACGCAAGGCAAAGCACGGTCAGTCAAGGCAAGGCTAATGCACGACATCGCAAGGCTTGGCAGTGCACGGCTAGGCAAGGAAAGAGTAACAGAAGGAAAGGAAGGCAAGGCAAAGCAATGCAAGGCAAGTGAAACAAAAGGCACGGCACGGCAAGGGGAAAAAAGGGTAAGGCACGACAACGCAAGCTAGGCAAAGCACGGCAAGGCAAGGAAAGGGTAACGCAAGGCAAGGCACGGTGAGGCATGGCAAGGCTAATGCACGACAACGCACGGCTAGGCAAAGCAAGGCAAGGGAAGGAGAGGGTAACGCAAGGCCAGGCACGGTCAGTCGAGGGAAGGCTAATGCACGACAACGCAAGGCTTAGCAGTGCACGGCTAGGCAAGGAAAGCGTAACATAAGGAAAGGAAGGCAAGGCAAAGCAATGCAAGGCAAGTGAAACAAAAGGCACGGCACGGCAAGGGGAAACAAGGCTAAGGCACGACAACGCAAGCTAGGCAATGCACGGCAAGGCAAGGAGAGGGTAACGCAAGGCAAGGCAGGGTCAGGCGAGACAAGGCTAAGGCACGACAACGCAAGGCTAGGCAATGCAGGGCAAGGCAAGGAAAGGGTAACGCAAGGGAAGGCACGGTGAGGAAAGGCAAGGATAATGCACAACAACGCACGTCTAGGCAATGCACGGCAAGGCAAGGAAAGGGTAACGCAAGAGAAGTCACCTTCAGGCTAGGCAAGGCTAAGGCACGACAACGCAAGGCTAGGCAATGCATGGCAAGGCAAGGAAAGAGTAACGGAATGTAAGGAATGCAAGGGAAAGCAAGGCAAGTCAAGAGTAACAGAAGGAACGGCACGGCAAGGGGAAACAAGGCTAAGGCACGACAACGCAAGCTAGGCAATGCATGGCAAGGCAAGGAAAGGGTAACGCAAGGCAAGGCACGGTCAGGAAATGCAAGGCTAATGCACGACAACGGAAGGCTACGCAATGCACGGCAAGGCAAGGAAAGAGTAACGGAATGTAAGGAATGCAAGGGACAGCAAGGCAAGGCAAGAGTAACGGAAGGAACGGCACGGCAAGGGGAAACAAGGCTAAGGCACGACAACGCAAGGCTAGGCAAAGCACGGCAAGGCAAGGAAAGGGTAACGCAAGGCAAGGCACGGTGAGGCATGGCAAGGCTAATGCACGATAACGCACGACTAGGCAAAGCAAGGCAAGGGAAGGAGAGGGTAACGCAAGGCCAGGCACGGTCAGTCGAGGCAAGGCTAATGCACGACAACGCAAGGCTTAGCAGTGCACGGCTAGGCAAGGAAAGCGTAACAGAAGGAAAGGAAGGCAAGGCAAAGCAATGCAAGGCAAGTGAAACAAAAGGCACGGCACGGCAAGGGGAAACAAGGCTAAGGCACGACAACGCAAGCTAGGCAATGCACGGCAAGGCAAGGAAAGTGTAACGCAAGGCAAGGCACGGTCAGTCGAGGCAAGGCTAATGCACGACAACGCAAGGCTTGGCAGTGCACGGCTAGGGAAGGAAAGCGTAGCAGAAGGAAAGGAAGGCAAGGCAAAGCAATGCAAGGCAAGTGAAACAAAAGGCCGGCACGGCAAGGGGAAAAAAGGGTAAGGCACGACAACGCAAGCTAGGCAATGCACGGCAAGGCAAGGAAAGGGTAACGTAAGGGAAGGCACGGTGAGGCAAGGCAAGGCTAATGCACAACAACGCACGGCTAGGCAATGGACGGCAAGGCAAGGAAAGGGTAACGCAAGGGAAGTCACGGTCAGGCGAGGCATGGCTACGGCACGACAACGCAAGGCTAGGCAATGCACGGATGGTAAGAAAAGAGTAACGGAAGGCAAGGAAGGCAAGGGAAAGCAAGGCAAGTCAAGAGTAAGGGAAGGAACGGCACGGCAAGGGGAAACAAGGCTAAGGCACGACAACGCAAGCTGGGCAAAGCACGGCAAGGCAAGGAAAGGGTAACGCAAGGCAAGGCACGGTCAGGCAAGGCAAGGCTAATGCACGACAACGCAAGGCTAGGCAGTGCACGGCTAGGCAAGGAACGAGTAACGGAAGGAATGGAAGGCAAGGCAAAGCAAGGCAAGGCAAGTGTAACAAAAGGCACGGCACGGCAAGGGGAAACAAGGCTAAGGCACGACAACGCAAGCTAGGCAATGCACGGCAAGGCAAGGAAAGGGTAACGCAAGGCAAGGCAGGGTCAGGCGAGACAAGGCTAAGGCACGACAACGCAAGGCTAGGCAATGCACGGCAAGGGAAGGAAAGGGTAACGCAAGGCAAGGCACGGTGAGGAAAGGCAAGGCTAATGCACAACAACGCACGTCTAGGCAATGCACGGCAAGGCATGGAAAGAGTAACGGAATGTAAGGAATGCAAGGGAAAGCAAGGCAAGGCAAGAGTAACGGAAGGAACGGCACGGCAAGGGGAAACAAGGCTAAGGCACGACAACGCAAGGCTAGGCAAAGCACGGCAAGGGAAGGAAAGGGTAACGCAAGGCAAGGCACGGTGAGGCAAGGCAAGGCTAATGCACGACAACGCATGGCGAGGCAAAGCAAGGCAAGGGAAGGAGAGGGTAACGCAAGGCAAGGCACGGTCAAGCGAGGCAAGGCTAAGGCACGACAACGGAAGGCTAGGCAATGCACGTAAGGTAAGCAAAGAGTAACGGAAGGCAAGGAAGGCAAGGGAAAGCAAGGCAAGTTAAGAGTTAGGGAAGGAACGGCACGGCAAGGGGAAACAAGGCTAAGGCACGAAAACGCAAGCTAGGCAAAGCACGGCAATGCAAGGAAAGGGTAACGCAAGGCAAGGCACGGTCAGGCAAGGCAAGGCTAATGCACGACAACGCAAGGCTAGGCAGTGCACGGCTAGGCAAGGAACGAGTAACGGAAGGAGTGAAAGGCAAGGCAAAGCAAGGCAAGGCAAGTGAACCAAAAGGCACGGCACGGCAAGGGGAAACAAGGCTAAGGCAAGACAACGCAAGCTAGGCAATGCACGGAAAGGCAAGGAAAGGGTAACGCAAGGCAAGGCAGGGTCAGTCGAGGCAAGGCTAATGCACGACAACGCAAGGCTTGGCAGTGCACGGCTAGGCAAGGAACGAGTAACAGAAGGAAAGGAACGCAAGGCAAAGCAATGCAAGGCAAGTGAAACAAAAGGCACGGCACGGCAAGGGGAAACAAGTGTAAGGCACGACAACGCAAGCTAGGCAATGCACGGCAAGGCAAGGAAAGGGTAACGCAAGGCAAGGCACGGTGAGGCAAGGCAAGGCTAATGCACAACAACGCACGGCTAGGCAATGCACGGCAAGGCAAGGAAAGGGTAACGCAAGTGAAGTCACGGTCAGGCGAGGCAAGGCTAAGGCACGACAACGAAAGGCTAGGCAATGCAGGTAAGGCAAGCAAGGAGTAACGGAAGGGAAGGAAGGCAAGGGAAAGCAAGGCAAGGCAAGGTTAACGGAAGGAACGGCTCGGCAAGGGGAAACAAGGCTAAGGCACGGCTACGCACGGCTAGGCAATGCACGGCCAGGCAAGGAAAGGGTAACGCAAGGCAAGGCTCTGTCAGGCGAGGCAAGGCTAAGGCACGACAACGCAAGGCTTGGCAATGCACGGAAGGTAAGCAAAGAGTATCGGAAGGCAAGGAAGGCATGGGAAAGCAAGGCAAGTTAAGGGTAAGGTAAGGAACGGCACTGCAAGGGGAAACAAGGCTAAGGCACGACAACGCAAGCTAGGCAATGCACGGCAAGGCAAGGAAAGGGTAACGCAAGGCAAGGCACGGTCAGGAAATGCAAGGCTAATGGACGACAACGGAAGGCTAGGCAATGCACGGCAAGGCAAGGAAAGAGTAACGGAATGTAAGGAATGCAAGGGAAAGCAAGGCAAGGCAAGAGTAACGGAAGGAACGGCACGGCAAGGGGAAACAAGGCTAAGGCACGACAACGCAAGGCTAGGCAAAGCACGGCAAGGCAAGGAAAGGGTAACGCAAGGCAAGGCACGGTGAGGGAAGGCAAGGCTAATGCACGACAACGCACGGCTAGGCAAAGCAAGGCAAGGGAAGGAGAGGGTAACGCAAGGCCAGGCACGGTCAGTCGAGGGAAGGCTAATGCACGACAACGCAAGGCTTGGCAGTGCACGGCTAGGCAAGGAAAGCGTAACAGAAGGAAAGGAAGGCAAGGCAAAGCAATGCAAGGCAAGTGAAACAAAAGGCACGGCACGGCAAGGGGCAACAAGGCTAAGGCACGACAACGCAAGCTAGGCAATGCACGGCAAGGCAAGGAAAGGGTAAGGCAAGGCAAAGCACGGTCAGTCAAGGCAAGGCTAATGCACGACATCGCAAGGCTTGGCAGTGCACGGCTAGGCAAGGAAAGCGTAACAGAAGGAAAGGAAGGCAAGGCAAAGCAATGCAAGGCAAGTGAAACAAAAGGCACGGCACGGCAAGGGGAAAAAAGGGTAAGGCACGACAACGCAAGCTAGGCAAAGCACGGCAAGGCAAGGAAAGGGTAACGCAAGGCAAGGCACGGTGAGGCATGGCAAGGCTAATGCACGACAACGCAGCAAGGGAAGGACGGCACGGCAAGGGGAAAAAGGTAAGGCACGACAACGCAAGCTAGGCAAAGCACGGCAAGGCAAGGAAAGGGTAACGCAAGGCAAGGCACGGTGAGGCATGGCAAGGCTAATGCACGACAACGCACGGCTAGGCAAAGCAAGGCAAGGGAAGGAGAGGGTAACGCAAGGCCAGGCACGGTCAGTCGAGGGAAGGCTAATGCACGACAACGCAAGGCTTAGCAGTGCACGGCTAGGCAAGGAAAGCGTAACAGAAGGAAAGGAAGGCAAGGCAAAGCAATGCAAGGCAAGTGAAACAAAAGGCACGGCACGGCAAGGGGAAACAAGGCTAAGGCACGACAACGCAAGCTAGGCAATGTACGGCAAGGCAAGGAAACTGTAACGTAAGGCAAGGCACGGTCAGTCGAGGCAAGTCTAATGCACGACAACGCAAGGCTTGGCAGTGCACGGCTAGGGAAGGAAAGCGTAGCAGAAGGAAAGGAAGGCAAGGCAAAGCAATGCAAGGCAAGTGAAACAAAAGGCACGGCACGGTAAGGGGAAAAAAGGGTAAGGCACGACAACGCAAGCTAGGCAATGCACGGCAAGGCAAGGAAAGGGTAACGCAAGGCAAGGCACGGTCAGACAAGGCAAGGCTAATGCACGACAACGCAAGCCTAGGCAATGCACGGTAAGGCAAGGAAAGAGTAACGGAAGGCAAGGAATGCAAGGGAAACAAGGCAAGGCAAGAGTAACGGAAGGAACGGCACGGCAAGGGGAAGCAAAGCTAAGGCACGACAACGCAAGGCTAGGCAATGCACGGCAAGGCAAGGAAAGGGTAACGCAAGGCAAGGCACTGTCAGGCGAGGCAAGGCTAATGCACGACAACGCAAGGCTAGGCAGTGCACGGCTAGGCAAGGAAAGGGTAACGCAAGGGAAGTCACGGTCAGGCGAGGCAAGGATACGGCACGACAACGCAAGGCTAGGCAATGAACGGATGGTAAGCAAAGAGTAACAGAAGGAAAGGAAGGCAAGGGAAAGCAAGGCAAGTCAAGAGTAAGGGAAGG
Organism: Macrotis lagotis; assembly: GCF_037893015.1. Lineage (NCBI taxonomy): Eukaryota > Metazoa > Chordata > Mammalia > Peramelemorphia > Peramelidae > Macrotis > Macrotis lagotis. Next base: position 98,898 of record NW_027422171.1, on the reverse strand, counting down.
AACGGCACGGCAAGGGGAAACAAGGCTAAGGCACGACAACGCAAGCTGGGCAAAGCACGGCAAGGCAAGGAAAGGGTAACGCAAGGCAAGGCACGGTCAGGCAAGGCAAGGCTAATGCACGACAACGCAAGGCTAGGCAGTGCACGGCTAGGCAAGGAACGAGTAACGGAAGGAATGGAAGGCAAGGCAAAGCAAGGCAAGGCAAGTGTAACAAAAGGCACGGCACGGCAAGGGGAATCAAGGCTAAGGCACGACAACGCAAGCTAGGCAATGCACGGCAAGGCAAGGAAAGGGTAACGCAAGGCAAGGCAGGGTCAGGCGAGACAAGGCTAAGGCACGACAACGCAAGGCTAGGCAATGCACGGCAAGGCAAAGAAAGGGTAACGCAAGGGAAGGCACGGTGAGGAAAGGCAAGGCTAATGCACAACAACGCACGTCTTGGCAATGCACGGCAAGGCAAGGAAAGGGTAACGCAAGGGAAGTCACGGTCAGGCGAGGCAAGGCTAAGGCACGACAACGCAAGGCTAGGCAATGCACGGCAAGGCAAGGAAACAGTAACGGAATGTAAGGAATGCAAGGGAAAGCAAGGCAAGGCAAGAGTAACAGAAGGAACGGCACGGCAAGGGGAAACAAGGCTAAGGCACGACAACGCAAGCTAGGCAATGCACGGCAAGGCAAGGAAAGGGTAACGCAAGGCAAGGCACGGTCAGGAAATGCAAGGCTAATGCACGACAACGGAAGGCTAGGCAATGCACGGCAAGGCAAGGAAAGAGTAACGGAATGTAAGGAATGCAAGGGAAAGCAAGGCAAGGCAAGAGTAACGGAAGGAACGGCACGGCAAGGGGAAACAAGGCTAAGGCACGACAACGCAAGGCTAGGAAAAGCACGGCAAGGCAAGGAAAGGGTAACGCAAGGCAAGGCACGGTGAGGCATGGCAAGGCTAATGCACGACAACGCACGGCTAGGCAAAGCAAGGCTAGGGAAGGAGAGGGTAACGCAAGGCCAGGCACGGTCAGTCGAGGGAAGGCTAATGCACGACAACGTAAGGCTTAGCAGTGCACGGCTAGGCAAGGAAAGCGTAACAGAAGGAAAGGAAGGCAAGGCAAAGCAATGCAAGGCAAGTGAAACAAAAGGCACGGCACGGCAAGGGGAAACAAGGCTAAGGCACGACAACGCAAGCTAGGCAATGCACGGCAAGGCAAGGAAACTGTAACGCAAGGCAAGGCACGGTCAGTCGAGGCAAGGCTAATGCACGACAACGCAAGGCTTGGCAGTGCACGGCTAGGGAAGGAAAGCGTAGCAGAAGGAAAGGAAGGCAAGGCAAAGCAATGCAAGGCAAGTGAAACAAAAGGCACGGCACGGTAAGGGGAAAAAAGGGTAAGGCAAGACAACGCAAGCTCGGCAATGCACGGCAAGGCAAGGAAAGGGTAACGCAAGGCAAGGCACGGTCAGACAAGGCAAGGCTAATGCACGACAACGCAAGCCTAGGCAATGCACGGTAAGGCAAGGAAAGAGTAACGGAAGGCAAGGAATGCAAGGGAAACAAGGCAAGGCAAGAGTAACGGAAGGAACGGCACGGCAAGGGGAAGCAAAGCTAAGGCAAGACAACGCAAGCTAGGCAATGCACGGCAAGGCAAGGAAAGTGTAACGCAAGGCAAGGCACGGTCAGTCGAGGCAAGGCTAATGCACGACAACGCAAGGCTTGGCAGTGCACGGCTAGGGAAGGAAAGCGTAACAGAAGGAAAGGAAGGCAAGGCAAAGCAATGCAAGGCAAGTGAAACAAAAGGCACGGCACGGCAAGGATAAACAAGGGTAAGGCACGACAACGCAAGCTAGGGAATGCACGGCAAGGCAAGGAAAGGGTAACGTAAGGAAAGGCACGGTGAGGCAAGGCAAGGCTAATGCACAACAACGCACGGCTAGGGAATGGACGGCAAGGCAAGGAAAGGGTAACGCAAGGGAAGTCACGGTCAGGCGAGGCAAGGCTACGGCACGACAACGCAAGGCTAGGCAATGCACGGATGGTAAGCAAAGAGTAACGGAAGGCAAGGAAGGCAAGGGAAAGCAAGGCAAGTCAAGAGTAAGGGAAGGAACGGCACGGCAAGATGAAACAAGGCTAAGGCACGACAACGCAAGCTGGGCAAAGCACGGCAAGGCAAGGAAAGGGTAACGCAAGGCAAGGCACGGTCAGGCAAGGCAAGGCTAATGCACGACAACGCCAGGCTAGGCAGTGCACGGCTAGGCAAGGAACGAGTAACGGAAGGAATGGAAGGCAAGGCAAAGCAAGGCAAGGCAAGTGTAACAAAAGGCACGGCACGGCAAGGGGAAACAATGCTAAGGCACGACAACGCAAGCTAGGCAATGCACGGCAAGGCAAGGAAAGGGTAACGCAAGGCAAGGCAGGGTCAGGCGAGACAAGGCTAAGGCACGACAACGCAAGGCTCGGCAATGCACGGCAAGGCAAGGAAAGGGTAACGCAAGGAAAGGCACGGTGAGGAAAGGCAAGGCTAATGCACAACAACGCACGTCTAGGCAATGCACGGCAAGGCAAGGAAAGGGTAACGCAAGGGAAGTCACGGTCAGGCGAGGCAAGGCTAAGGCACGACAACGCAAGGCTAGGCAATGCACGGCAAGGCAAGGAAAGAGTAACGGAATGTAAGGAATGCAAGGGAAAGCAAGGTAAGGCAAGAGTAACAGAAGGAACGGCACGGCAAGGGGAAACAAGGCTAAGGCACGACAACGCAAGCTAGGCAATGCACGGCAAGGCAAGGAAAGGGTAACGCAAGGCAAGGCAGGGTCAGGCGGGACAAGGCTAAGGCACGACAACGCAAGGCTAGGCAATGCACGGCAAGGCAAGGAAAGGGTAACGCAAGGAAAGGCACGGTGAGGAAAGGCAAGGCTAATGCACAACAACGCACGTCTAGGCAATGCACGGCAAGGCAAGGAAAGGGTAACGCAAGGGAAGTCACGGTCAGGCGAGGCAAGGCTAAGGCACGACAACGCAAGGCTAGGCAATGCACGGCAAGGCAAGGAAAGAGTAACGGAATGTAAGGAATGCAAGGGAAAGCAAGGCAAGGCAAGAGTAACAGAAGGAACGGCACGGCAAGGGGAAACAAGGCTAAGGCACGACAACGCAAGCTAGGCAATGCACGGCAAGGCAAGGAAAGGGTAACGCAAGGCAAGGCACGGTCAGGAAATGCAAGGCTAATGCACGACAACGGAAGGCTAGGCAATGCACGGCAAGGCAAGGAAAGAGTAACGGAATGTAAGGAATGCAAGGGAAAGCAAGGCAAGGCAAGAGTAACGGAAGGAACGGCACGGCAAGGGGAAACAAGGCTAAGGCACGACAACGCAAGGCTAGGCAAAGCACGGCAAGGCAAGGAAAGGGTAACGCAAGGCAAGGCACGGTGAGGCATGGCAAGGCTAATGCACGACAACGCACGGTTAGGCAAAGCAAGGCAAGGGAAGGAGAGGGTAACGCAAGGCCAGGCACGGTGAGTCGAGGGAAGGCTAATGCACGACAACGCAAGGCTTGGCAGTGCACGGCTAGGCAAGGAAAGCGTAACAGAAGGAAAGGAAGGCAAGGCAAAGCAATGCAAGGCAAGTGAAACAAAAGGCACGGCACGGCAAGGGGAAACAAGCCTAAGGCACGACAACGCAAGCTAGGCAATGCACGGCAAGGCAAGGAAAGTGTAACGCAAGGCAAGGAACGGTCAGTCGAGGCAAGGCTAATGCACGACAACGCAAGGCTTGGAAGTGCACGGCTAGGGAAGGAAAGCGTAACAGAAGGAAAGGAAGGCAAGGCAAAGCAATGCAAGGCAAGTGAAACAAAAGGCATGGCACGGCAAGGGGAAACAAGTGTAAGGCACGACAACGCAAGCTAGGCAATGCACGGCAAGGCAAGGAAAGGGTAACGTAAGGGAAGGCACGGTGAGGCAAGGCAAGGCTAATGCACAACAACGCACGGCTAGGCAATGGACGGCAAGACAAGGAAAGGGTAACGCAAGGGAAGTCACGGTCAGGCGAGGCATGGCTACGGCACGACAACGCAAGGCTAGGCAATGCACGGATGGTAAGCAAAGAGTAACGGAAGGCAAGGAATGCAAGGGAAAGCAAGGCAAGTCAAGAGTAAGGGAAGGAACGGCACGGCAAGGGGAAACAAGGCTAAGGCACGACAACGCAAGCTGGGCAAAGCACGGCAAGGCAAGGAAAGGGTAACGCAAGGCAAGGCACGGTGAGGCATGGCAAGGCTAATGCACGACAACGCAGGCGGCTAGGCAAAGCAAGGCAAGGGAAGGAGAGGGTAACGCAAGGCCAGGCACGGTCAGTCGAGGGAAGGCTAATGCACGACAACGCAAGGCTTAGCAGTGCACGGCTAGGCAAGGAAAGCGTAACAGAAGGAAAGGAAGGCAAGGCAAAGCAATGCAAGGCAAGTGAAACAAAAGGCACGGCACGGCAAGGGGAAACAAGGCTAAGGCACGACAACGCAAGCTAGGCAATGCACGGCAAGGCAAGGAAACTGTAACGCAAGGCAAGGCACGGTCAGTCGAGGCAAGGCTAATGCACGACAACGCAAGGCTTGGCAGTGCACGGCTAGGGAAGAAAGCGTAGCAGAAGGAAAGGAAGGCAAGGCAAAGCAATGCAAGGCAAGTGAAACAAAAGGCACGGCACGGTAAGGGGAAAAAAGGGTAAGGAACGACAACGCAAGCTAGGCAATGCTCGGCAAGGCAAGGAAAGGGTAACGCAAGGCAAGGCACGGTCAGACAAGGCAAGGCTAATGCACGACAACGCAAGGCTAGGCAATGCACGGTAAGGCAAGGAAAGAGTAACGGAAGGCAAGGAATGCAAGGGAAACAAGGCAAGGCAAGAGTAACGGAAGGAACGGCACGGCAAGGGGAAACAAGGCTAAGGCACGACAACGCAAGGCTAGAAAAAGCACGGCTAGGCAAGGAACGAGTAACGGAAGGAATGGAAGGCAAGGCAAAGCAAGGCAAGGCAAGTGTAACAAAAGGCACGGCACGGCAAGGGGAAACAAGGCTAAGGCACGACAACGCAAGCTAGGCAATGCACGGCAAGGCAAGGAAAGGGTAACGCAAGGCAAGGCAGGGTCAGGCGAGACAAGGCTAAGGAACGACAACGCAAGGCTAGGCAATGCACGGCAAGGCAAGGAAAGGGTAACGAAAGGGAAGGCACGGTGAGGAAAGGCAAGGCTAATGCACAACAACGCACGTCTTGGCAATGCACGGCAAGGCAAGGAAAGGGTAACGCAAGGGAAGTCACGGTCAGGCGAGGCAAGGCTAAGGCACGACAACGCAAGGCTAGGCAATGCACGGCAAGGCAAGGAAACAGTAACGGAATGTAAGGAATGCAAGGGAAAGCAAGGCAAGGCAAGAGTAACAGAAGGAACGGCACGGCAAGGGGAAACAAGGCTAAGGCACGACAACGCAAGCTAGGCAATGCACGGCAAGGCAAGGAAAGGGTAACGCAAGGCAAGGCACGGTCAGGAAATGCAAGGCTAATGCACGACAACGGAAGGCTAGGCAATGCACGGCAAGGCAAGGAAAGAGTAACGGAATGTAAGGAATGCAAGGGAAAGCAAGGCAAGGCAAGAGTAACGGAAGGAACGTCACGGCAAGGGGAAACAAGGCTAAGGCACGACAACGCAAGGCTAGGCAAAGCACGGCAAGGCAAGGAAAGGGTAACGCAAGGCAAGGCACGGTGAGGCATGGCAAGGCTAATGCACGACAACGCACGGCTAGGCAAAGCAAGGCAAGGCAAGGAAAGGGTAACGCAAGGCAAGGCACGGTCAGTCGAGGCAAGGCTAATGCACGACAACGCAAGGCTTGGCAGTGCAAGGCTAGTCAAGGAAAGAGTAACGGAATGTAAGGAATGCAAGGGAAAGCAAGGCAAGGCAAGAGTAACGGAAGGAACGGCACGGCAAGGGGAAACAAGGCTAAGGCACGACAACGCAAGCTAGGCAATGCACGGCAAGGCAAGGAAACTGTAACGCGAGGCAAGGCACGGTCAGTCGAGGCAAGGCTAATGCACGACAACGCAAGGCTTGGCAGTGCACGGCTAGGGAAGGAAAGCGTAACAGAAGGAAAGGAAGGCAAGGCAAAGCAATGCAAGGCAAGTGAAACAAAAGGCACGGCACGGCAAGGAGAAACAAGGGTAAGGCACGACAACGCAAGCTAGGGAATGCACGGCAAGGCAAGGAAAGGGTAACGTAAGGAAAGGCACGGTGAGGCAAGGCAAGGCTAATGCACAACAACGCACGGCTAGGGAATGGACGGCAAGGCAAGGAAAGGGTAACGCAAGGGAAGTCACGGTCAGGCGAGGCAAGGCTACGGCACGACAACGCAAGGCTAGGCAATGCACGGATGGTAAGCAAAGAGTAACGGAAGGCAAGGAAGGCAAGGGAAACAAGGCAAGTCAAGAGTAAGGGAAGGAACGGCACGGCAAGATGAAACAAGGCTAAGGCACAACAACGCAAGCTGGGCAAAGCACGGCAAGGCAAGGAAAGGGTAACGCAAGGCAAGGCACGGTCAGGCAAGGCAAGGCTAATGCACGACAACGCAAGGATAGGCAGTGCACGGCTAGGCAAGGAACGAGTAACGGAAGGAATGGAAGGCAAGGCAAAGCAAGGCAAGGCAAGTGTAACAAAAGGCACGGCACGGCAAGGGGAAACAATGCTAAGGCACGACAACGCAAGCTAGGCAATGCACGGCAAGGCAAGGAAAGGGTAACGCAAGGCAAGGCAGGGTCAGGCGAGACAAGGCTAAGGCACGACAACGCAAGGCTAGGCAATGCACGGCAAGGCAAGGAAAGGGTAACGCAAGGAAAGGCACGGTGAGGTAAGGCAAGGCTAATGCACAACAACGCACGTCTAGGCAATGCACGGCAAGGCAAGGAAAGGGTAACGCAAGGGAAGTCACGGTCAGGCGAGGCAAGGCTAAGGCACGACAACGCAAGGCTAGGCAATGCACGGCAAGGCAAGGAAAGAGTAACGGAATGTAAGGAATGCAAGGGAAAGCAAGGCAAGGCAAGAGTAACAGAAGGAACGGCACGGCAAGGGGAAACAAGGCTAAGGCACGACAACGCAAGCTAGGCAATGCACGGCAGGGCAAGGAAAGGGTAACGCAAGGCAAGGCAGGGTCAGGCGAGACAAGGCTAAGGCACGACAACGCAAGGCTAGGCAATGCACGGCAAGTCAAGGAAAGGGTAACGCAAGGAAAGGCACGGTGAGGAAAGGCAAGGCTAATGCACAACAACGCACGTCTAGGCAATGCACGGCAAGGCAAGGAAAGGGTAACGGAAGGGAAGTCACGGTCAGGCGAGGCAAGGCTAAGGCACGACAACGCAAGGCTAGGCAATGCACGGCAAGGCAAGGAAACAGTAACGGAATGTAAGGAATGCAAGGGAAAGCAAGGCAAGGCAAGAGTAACAGAAGGAACGGCACGGCAAGGGGAAACAAGGCTAAGGCACGACAACGCAAGCTAGGCAATGCACGGCAAGGCAAGGAAACGGTAACGCAAGGCAAGGCACGGTCAGGAAATGCAAGGCTAATGCACGACAACGGAAGGCTAGGCAATGCACGGCAAGGCAAGGAAAGAGTAACGGAATGTAAGGAATGCAAGGGAAAGCAAGGCAAGGCAAGAGTAACGGAAGGAACGGCACGGCAAGGGGAAACAAGGCTAAGGCACGACAACGCAAGGCTAGGCAAAGCACGGCAAGGCAAGGAAAGGGTAACGCAAGGCAAGGCACGGTGAGGCATGGCAAGGCTAATGCACGACAACGCACGGCTAGGCAAAGCAAGGCAAGGGAAGGAGAGGGTAACGCAAGGCCAGGCACGGTCAGTCGAGGGAAGGCTAATGCACGACAACGCAAGGCTTGGCAGTGCACGGCTAGGCAAGGAAAGCGTAACGGAAGGAAAGGAAGGCAAGCCAAAGCAATGCAAGGCAAGTGAAACAAAAGGCACGGCACGGCAAGGGGAAACAAGGCTAAGGCACGACAACGCAAGCTAGGCAATGCACGGCAAGGCAAGGAAAGTGTAACGGAAGGCAAGGTACGGTCAGTCGAGGCAAGGCTAATGCACGACAACGCAAGGCTTGGAAGTGCACGGCTAGGGAAGGAAAGCGTAACAGAAGGAAAGGAAGGCAAGGCAAAGCAATGCAAGGCAAGTGAAACAAAAGGCATGGCACGGCAAGGGGAAACAAGTGTAAGGCACGACAACGCAAGCTAGGCAATGCACGGCAAGGCAAGGAAAGGGTAACGTAAGGGAAGGCACGGTGAGGCAAGGCAAGGCTAATGCACAACAACGCACGGCTAGGCAATGGACGGCAAGACAAGGAAAGGGTAACGCAAGGGAAGTCACGGTCAGGCGAGGCATGGCTACGGCACGACAACGCAAGGCTAGGCAATGCACGGATGGTAAGCAAAGAGTAACGGAAGGCAAGGAATGCAAGGGAAAGCAAGGCAAGTCAAGAGTAAGGGAAGGAACGGCACGGCAAGGGGAAACAAGGCTAAGGCACGACAACGCAAGCTGGGCAAAGCACGGCAAGGCAAGGAAAGGGTAACGCAAGGCAAGGCACGGTCAGGCAAGGCAAGGCTTATGCACGACAAGGCAAGGCTAGGCAGTGCACGGCTAGGCAAGGAACGAGTAACGGAAGGAATGGAAGGCAAGGCAAAGCAAGGCAAGGCAAGTGTAACAAAAGGCACGGCACGGCAATGGGAAACAAGGCTAAGGCACGACAACGCAAGCTAGGCAATGCACGGCAAAGCAAGGAAAGGGTAACGCAAGGCAAGGCAGGGTCAGGCGAGACAAGGCTAAGGCACGACAACGCAAGGCTAGGCAATGCACGGCAAGGCAAGGAAAGGGTAACGCAAGGCAAGGCACGGTGAGGAAAGGCAAAGCTAATGCACAACAACGCACGTCTAGGCAATGCACGGCAAGGCAAGGAAAGAGTAACGGAATGTAAGAATGAAAAGGGAAAGCAAGGCAAGGCAAGAGTAACGGAAGGAACGGCACGGCAAGGGGAAACAAGGCTAAGGCACGACAACGCAAGGCTAGGCAAAGCACGGCAAGGCAAGGAAAGGGTAACGCAAGGCAAGGCACGGTGAGGCAAGGCAAGGCTAATGCACGACAACGCACGGCTAGGCAAAACAAGGCAAGGGACGGAGAGGGTAACGCAAGGCAAGGCACGGTCAAGCGAGGCAAGGCTAAGGCACGACAACGGAAGGCTAGGCAATGCACGTAATATAAGCAAAGAGTAACGGAAGGCAAGGAAGGCAAGGGAAAGCAAAGCAAGTTAAGAGTAAGGGAAGGAACGGCACGGCAAGGGGAAACAAGGCTAAGGCACGAAAACGCAAGCTAGGCAAAGCACGGCAAGGCAAGGAAAGGGTAACGCAAGGCAAGGCAGGGTCAGGCTAGGCAAGGCTAATGCACGACAACGCAAGGCTAGGCAGTGCACGGCTAGGCAAGGAACGAGTAACGGAAGGAATGAAAGGCAAGGCAAAGCAAGGCAAGGCAAGTGAACCAAAAGGCACGGCACGGCAAGGGGAAACAAGGCTAAGGCACGACAACGCAAGCTAGGCAATGCACGGCAAGGCAAGGAAAGGGTAACGCAAGGCAAGGCAGGGTCAGTCGAGGCAAGGCTAATGCACGACAACGCAAGGCTTGGCAGTGCACGGCTAGGCAAGGAACGAGTAACAGAAGGAAAGGAACGCAAGGCAAAGCAATGCAAGGCAAGTGAAACAAAAGGCACGGCACGGCAAGGGGAAACAAGGGTAAGGCACGACAACGCAAGCTAGGCAATGCACGGCAAGGCAAGGAAAGGGTAACGCAAGGCAAGGCACGGTGAGGCAAGGCAAGGCTAATGCACAACAACGCACGGCTAGGCAATGCACGGCAAGGCATGGAAAGGGTAACGCAAGTGAAGTCACGGTCAGTCGAGGCAAGGCTAAGGCACGACAACGCAAGGCTAGGCAATGCAGGTAAGGCAAGCAAGGAGTAACGGAAGGGAAGGAATGCAAGGGAAAGCAAGGCAAGGCAAGAGTAACGGAAGGAACGGCACGGCAAGGGGAAACAAGGCTAAGGCACGACAACGCAAGCTAGGCAATGCACGGCAAGGCAAGGAAAGTGTAACGCAAGGCAAGGCACGGTCAGTCGAGGCAAGGCTAATGCACGACAACGCAAGGCTTGGCAGTGCACGGCTAGGGAAGGAAAGCGTAACAGAAGGAAAGGAAGGCAAGGCAAAGCAATGCAAGGCAAGTGAAACAAAAGGCACGGCACGGCAAGGAGAAACAAGGGTAAGGCACGACAACGCAAGCTAGGGAATGCACGGCAAGGCAAGGAAAGGGTAACGTAAGGAAAGGCACGGTGAGGCAAGGCAAGGCTAATGCACAACAACGCACGGCTAGGGAATGGACGGCAAGGCAAGGAAAGGGTAACGCAAGGGAAGTCACGGTCAGGCGAGGCAAGGCTACGGCACGACAACGCAAGGCTAGGCAATGCACGGATGGTAAGCAAAGAGTAACGGAAGGCAAGGAAGGCAAGGGAAAGCAAGGCAAGTCAAGAGTAAGGGAAGGAACGGCACGGCAAGATGAAACAAGGCTAAGGCACGACAACGCAAGCTGGGCAAAGCACGGCAAGGCAAGGAAAGGGTAACGCAAGGCAAGGCACGGTCAGGCAAGGCAAGGCTAATGCACGACAACGCAAGGCTAGGCAGTGCACGGCTAGGCAAGGAACGAGTAACGGAAGGAATGGAAGGCAAGGCAAAGCAAGGCAAGGCAAGTGTAACAAAAGGCACGGCACGGCAAGGGGAAACAATGCTAAGGCACGACAACGCAAGCTAGGCAATGCACGGCAAGGCAAGGAAAGGGTAACGCAAGGCAAGGCAGGGTCAGGCGAGACAAGGCTAAGGCACGACAACGCAAGGCTCGGCAATGCACGGCAAGGCAAGGAAAGGGTAACGCAAGGAAAGGCACGGTGAGGAAAGGCAAGGCTAATGCACAACAACGCACGTCTAGGCAATGCACGGCAAGGCAAGGAAAGGGTAACGCAAGGGAAGTCACGGTCAGGCGAGGCAAGGCTAAGGCACGACAACGCAAGGCTAGGCAATGCACGGCAAGGCAAGGAAAGAGTAACGGAATGTAAGGAATGCAAGGGAAAGCAAGGCAAGGCAAGAGTAACAGAAGGAACGGCACGGCAAGGGGAAACAAGGCTAAGGCACGACAACGCAAGCTAGGCAATGCACGGCAAGGCAAGGAAAGGGTAACGCAAGGCAAGGCAGGGTCAGGCGGGACAAGGCTAAGGCACGACAACGCAAGGCTAGGCAATGCACGGCAAGGCAAGGAAAGGGTAACGCAAGGAAAGGCACGGTGAGGAAAGGCAAGGCTAATGCACAACAACGCACGTCTAGGCAATGCACGGCAAGGCAAGGAAAGGGTAACGCAAGGGAAGTCACGGTCAGGCGAGGCAAGGCTAAGGCACGACAACGCAAGGCTAGGCAATGCACGGCAAGGCAAGGAAAGAGTAACGGAATGTAAGGAATGCAAGGGAAAGCAAGGCAAGGCAAGAGTAACAGAAGGAACGGCACGGCAAGGGGAAACAAGGCTAAGGCACGACAACGCAAGCTAGGCAATGCACGGCAAGGCAAGGAAAGGGTAACGCAAGGCAAGGCACGGTCAGGAAATGCAAGGCTAATGCACGACAACGGAAGGCTAGGCAATGCACGGCAAGGCAAGGAAAGAGTAACGGAATGTAAGGAATGCAAGGGAAAGCAAGGCAAGGCAAGAGTAACGGAAGGAACGGCACGGCAAGGGGAAACAAGGCTAAGGCACGACAACGCAAGGCTAGGCAAAGCACGGCAAGGCAAGGAAAGGGTAACGCAAGGCAAGGCACGGTGAGGCATGGCAAGGCTAATGCACGACAACGCACGGTTAGGCAAAGCAAGGCAAGGGAAGGAGAGGGTAACGCAAGTCCAGGCACGGTCAGTCGAGGGAAGGCTAATGCACGACAACGCAAGGCTTGGCAGTGCACGGCTAGGCAAGGAAAGCGTAACAGAAGGAAAGGAAGGCAAGGCAAAGCAATGCAAGGCAAGTGAAACAAAAGGCACGGCACGGCAAGGGGAAACAAGGCTAAGGCACGACAACGCAAGCTAGGCAATGCACGGCAAGGCAAGGAAAGTGTAACGCAAGGCAAGGTACGGTCAGTCGAGGCAAGGCTAATGCACGACAACGCAAGGCTTCGCAGTGCACGGCTAGGGAAGGAAAGCGTAGCAGAAGGAAAGGAAGGCAAGGCAAAGCAATGCAAGGCAAGTGAAACAAAAGGCACGGCACAGTAAGGGGAAAAAAGGGTAAGGCACGACAACGCAAGCTCGGCAATGCACGGCAAGGCAAGGAAAGGGTAACGCAAGGCAAGGCACGGTCAGACAAGGCAAGGCTAATGCACGACAACGCAAGCCTAGGCAATGCACGGTAAGGCAAGGAAAGAGTAACGGAAGGCAAGGAATGCAAGGGAAACAAGGCAAGGCAAGAGTAACGGAAGGAACGGCACGGCAAGGGGAAGCAAAGCTAAGGCACGACAACGCAAGGCTAGGCAATGCACGGCAAGGCAAGGAAAGGGTAACGCAAGGCAAGGCACTGTCAGGCGAGGCAAGGCTAATGCACGACAACGCAAGGCTAGGCAGTGCACGGCTAGGCAAGGAAAGCGTAACGGAAGGATAGGAAGGCAAGGCAAAGCAAGGCAAGGCAAGTGTAACAAACGGCACGGCACGGCAAGGGGAAACAAGGCTAAGGCACGACAACGCAAGCTAGGCAATGCACGGCAAGGCAAGGAAAGGGTAACGTAAGGCAAGGCACGGTGAGGCAAGGCAAGGCTAATGCACAACAACGCACGGCTAGGCAATGGACGGCAAGGCAAGGAAAGGGTAACGCAAGGGAAGTCACGGTCAGGCGAGTCAAGGCTACGGAACGACAACGCAAGGCTAGGCAATGAACGGATGGTAAGCAAAGAGTAACGGAAGGCAAGGAAGGCAAGGGAAAGCAAGGCAAGTCAAGAGTAAGGGAAGGAACGGCACGGCAAGGGGAAACAAGGCTAAGGCACGACAACGCAAGCTGGGCAAAGCACGGCAAGGCAAGGAAAGGGTAACGCAAGGCAAGGCACGGTCAGGCAAGGCAAGGCTAATGCACGACAACGCAAGGCTAGGCAGTGCACGGCTAGGCAAGGAACGAGTAACGGAAGGAATGGAAGGCAAGGCAAAGCAAGGCAAGGCAAGTGTAACAAAAGGCACGGCACGGCAAGGGGAAACAAGGCTAAGGCACGACAACGCAAGCTAGGCAATGCACGGCAAGGCAAGGAAAGGGTAACGCAAGGCAAGGCAGGGTCAGGCGAGACAAAGCTAAGGCACGACAACGCAAGGCTAGGCAATGCACGGCAAGGCAAGGAAAGGGTAACGCAAGGAAAGGCACGGTGAGGAAAGGCAAGGCTAATGCACAACAACGCACGTCTAGGCAATGCACGGCAAGGCAAGGAAAGGGTAACGCAAGGGAAGTCACGGTCAGGCGAGGCAAGGCTAAGGCACGACAACGCAAGGCTAGGCAATGCACGGCAAGGCAAGAAAAGAGTAACGGAATGTAAGGAATGCAAGGGAAAGCAAGGCAAGGCAAAAGTAACAGAAGGAACGGCACGGCAAGGGGAAACAAGGCTAAGGCACGACAACGCAAGCTAGGCAATGCACGGCAAGGCAAGGAAAGGGTAACGCAAGGCAAGGCACGGTCAGGAAATGCAAGGCTAATGCACGACAACGGAAGGCTAGGCAATGCACGGCAAGGCAAGGAAAGAGTAACGGAATGTAAGGAATGCAAGGGAAAGCAAGGCAAGGCAAGAGTAACGGAAGGAACGGCACGGCAAGGGGAAACAAGGCTAAGGCACGACAACGCAAGGCTAGGCAAAGCACGGCAAGGCAAGGAAAGGTTAACGCAAGGCAAGGCACGGTGAGGCATGGCAAGGCTAATGCACGACAACGCACGGCTAGGCAAAGCAAGGCAAGGGAAGGAGAGGGTAACGCAAGGCCAGGCACGGTCAGTCGAGGGAAGGCTAATGCACGACAACGCAAGGCTTGGCAGTGCACGGCTAGGCAAGGAAAGCGTAACGGAAGGAAAGGAAGGCAAGGCAAAGCAATGCAAGGCAAGTGAAACAAAAGGCATGGCACGGCAAGGGGAAACAAGGCTAAGGCACGACAACGCAAGCTAGGCAATGCACGGCAAGGCAAGGAAAGTGTAACGCAAGGCAAGGTACGGTCAGTCGAGGCAAGGCTAATGCACGACAACGCAAGGCTTGGAAGTGCACGGCTAGGGAAGGAAAGCGTAACAGAAGGAAAGGAAGGCAAGGCAAAGCAATGCAAGGCAAGTGAAACAAAAGGCATGGCACGGCAAGGGGAAACAAGTGTAAGGCACGACAACGCAAGCTAGGCAATGCACGGCAAGGCAAGGAAAGGGTAACGTAAGGGAAGGCACGGTGAGGCAAGGCAAGGCTAATGCACAACAACGCACGGCTAGGCAATGGACGGCAAGACAAGGAAAGGGTAACGCAAGTGAAGTCACGGTCAGGCGAGGCATGGCTACGGCACGACAACGCAAGGCTAGGCAATGCACGGATGGTAAGCAAAGAGTAACGGAAGGCAAGGAAGGCAAGGGAAAGCAAGGCAAGTCAAGAGTAAGGGAAGGAACGGCACGGCAAGGGGAAACAAGGCTAAGGCACGACAACGCAAGCTGGGCAAAGCACGGCAAGGCAAGGAAAGGGTAACGCAAGGCAAGGCACGGTGAGGCATGGCAAGGCTAATGCACGACAACGCACGGCTAGGCAAAGCAAGGCAAGGGAAGGAGAGGGTAACGCAAGGCCAGGCACGGTCAGTCGAGGGAAGGCTAATGCACGACAACGCAAGGCTTAGCAGTGCACGGCTAGGCAAGGAAAGCGTAACAGAAGGAAAGGAAGGCAAGGCAAAGCAATGCAAGGCAAGTGAAACAAAAGGCACGGCACGGCAAGGGGAAACAAGGCTAAGGCACGACAACGCAAGCTAGGCAATGCACGGCAAGGCAAGGAAACTGTAACGCAAGGCAAGGCACGGTCAGTCGAGGCAAGGCTAATGCACGACAACGCAAGGCTTGGCAGTGCACGGCTAGGGAAGGAAAGCGTAGCAGAAGGAAAGGAAGGCAAGGCAAAGCAATGCAAGGCAAGTGAAACAAAAGGCACGGCACGGTAAGGGGAAAAAAGGGTAAGGCACGACAACGCAAGCTCGGCAATGCACGGCAAGGCAAGGAAAGGGTAACGCAAGGCAAGGCACGGTCAGACAAGGCAAGGCTAATGCACGACAACGCAAGCCTAGGCAATGCACGGTAAGGCAAGGAAAGAGTAACGGAAGGCAAGGAATGCAAGGGAAACAAGGCAAGGCAAGAGTAACGGAAGGAACGGCACGGCAAGGGGAAGCAAAGCTAAGGCACGACAACGCAAGGCTAGGCAATGCACGGCAAGGCAAGGAAAGGGTAACGCAAGGGAAGGCACTGTCAGGCGAGGCAAGGCTAATGCACGACAACGCAAGGCTAGGCAGTGCACGGCTAGGCAAGGAAAGCGTAACGGAAGGATAGGAAGGCAAGGCAAAGCAAGGCAAGGCAAGTGTAACAAACGGCACGGCACGGCAAGGGGAAACAAGGCTAAGGCACGACAACGCAAGCTAGGCAATGCACGGCAAGGCAAGGAAAGGGTAACGTAAGGCAAGGCACGGTGAGGTAAGGCAAGGCTAATGCACAACAACGCACGGCTAGGCAATGGACGGCAAGGCAAGGAAAGGGTAGTCGAGGCAAGGCTAATGCACGACAACGCAAGGCTAGGCATTGCACGGCTAGGCAAGGAACGAGTAACGGAAGGAATGGAAGGCAAGGCAAAGCAAGGCAAGGCAAGTGTAACAAAAGGCACGGCACGGAAATGGGAAACAAGGCTAAGGCACGACAACGCAAGCTAGGCAATGCACGGCAAAGCAAGGAAAGGGTAACGCAAGGCAAGGCAGGGTCAGGCGAGACAAGGCTAAGGCAAGACAACGCAAGGCTAGGCAATGCACGGCAAGGCAAGGAAAGGGTAACGCAAGGCAAGGCACGGTGAGGAAAGGCAAAGCTAATGCACAACAACGCACGTCTAGGCAATGCACGGCAAGGCAAGGAAAGAGTAACGGAATGTAAGAATGAAAAGGGAAAGCAAGGCAAGGCAAGAGTAACGGAAGGAACGGCACGGCAAGGGGAAACAAGGCTAAGGCACGACAACGCAAGGCTAGGCAAAGCACGGCAAGGCAAGGAAAGGGTAACGCAAGGCAAGGCACGGTGAGGCAAGGCAAGGCTAATGCACGACAACGCACGGCTAGGCAAAACAAGGCAAGGGACGGAGAGGGTAACGCAAGGCAAGGCACGGTCAAGCGAGGCAAGGCTAAGGCACGACAACGGAAGGCTAGGCAATGCACGTAATATAAGCAAAGAGTAACGGAAGGCAAGGAAGGCAAGGGAAAGCAAAGCAAGTTAAGAGTAAGGGAAGGAACGGCACGGCAAGGGGAAACAAGGCTAAGGCACGAAAACGCAAGCTAGGCAAAGCACGGCAAGGCAAGGAAAGGGTAACGCAAGGCAAGGCAGGGTCAGGCTAGGCAAGGCTAATGCACGACAACGCAAGGCTAGGCAGTGCACGGCTAGGCAAGGAACGAGTAACGGAAGGAATGAAAGGCAAGGCAAAGCAAGGCAAGGCAAGTGAACCAAAAGGCACGGCACGGCAAGGGGAAGCAAGGCTAAGGCACGACAACGCAAGCTAGGCAATGCACGGCAAGGCAAGGAAAGGGTAACGCAAGGCAAGGCAGGGTCAGTCGAGGCAAGGCTAATGCACGACAACGCAAGGCTTGGCAGTGCACGGCTAGGCAAGGAACGAGTAACAGAAGGAAAGGAACGCAAGGCAAAGCAATGCAAGGCAAGTGAAACAAAAGGCACGGCACGGCAAGGGGAAACAAGGGTAAGGCACGACAACGCAAGCTAGGCAATGCACGGCAAGGCAAGGAAAGGGTAACGCAAGGCAAGGCACGGTGAGGCAAGGCAAGGCTAATGCACAACAACGCACGGCTAGGCAATGCACGGCAAGGCATGGAAAGGGTAACGCAAGTGAAGTCACGGTCAGGCGAGGCAAGGCTAAGGCACGACAACGCAAGGCTAGGCAATGCAGGTAAGGCAAGCAAGGAGTAACGGAAGGGAAGGAATGCAAGGGAAAGCAAGGCAAGGCAAGAGTAACGGAAGGAACGGCACGGCAAGGGGAAACAAGGCTAAGGCACGACAACGCAAGCTAGGCAATGCACGGCAAGGCAAGGAAAGTGTAACGCAAGGCAAGGCACGGTCAGTCGAGGCAAGGCTAATGCACGACAACGCAAGGCTTGGCAGTGCACGGCTAGGGAAGGAAAGCGTAACAGAAGGAAAGGAAGGCAAGGCAAAGCAATGCAAGGCAAGTGAAACAAAAGGCACGGCACGGCAAGGAGAAACAAGGGTAAGGCACGACAACGCAAGCTAGGGAATGCACGGCAAGGCAAGGAAAGGGTAACGTAAGGAAAGGCACGGTGAGGCAAGGCAAGGCTAATGCACAACAACGCACGGCTAGGGAATGGACGGCAAGGCAAGGAAAGGGTAACGCAAGGGAAGTCACGGTCAGGCGAGGCAAGGCTACGGCACGACAACGCAAGGCTAGGCAATGCACGGATGGTAAGCAAAGAGTAACGGAAGGCAAGGAAGGCAAGGGAAAGCAAGGCAAGTCAAGAGTAAGGGAAGGAACGGCACGGCAAGATGAAACAAGGCTAAGGCACGACAACGCAAGCTGGGCAAAGCACGGCAAGGCAAGGAAAGGGTAACGCAAGGCAAGGCACGGTCAGGCAAGGCAAGGCTAATGCACGACAACGCAAGGCTAGGCAGTGCACGGCTAGGCAAGGAACGAGTAACGGAAGGAATGGAAGGCAAGGCAAAGCAAGGCAAGGCAAGTGTAACAAAAGGCACGGCACGGCAAGGGGAAACAATGCTAAGGCACGACAACGCAAGCTAGGCAATGCACGGCAAGGCAAGGAAAGGGTAACGCAAGGCAAGGCAGGGTCAGGCGAGACAAGGCTAAGGCACGACAACGCAAGGCTCGGCAATGCACGGCAAGGCAAGGAAAGGGTAACGCAAGGAAAGGCACGGTGAGGAAAGGCAAGGCTAATGCACAACAACGCACGTCTAGGCAATGCACGGCAAGGCAAGGAAAGGGTAACGCAAGGGAAGTCACGGTCAGGCGAGGCAAGGCTAAGGCACGACAACGCAAGGCTAGGCAATGCACGGCAAGGCAAGGAAAGAGTAACGGAATGTAAGGAATGCAAGGGAAAGCAAGGCAAGGCAAGAGTAACAGAAGGAACGGCACGGCAAGGGGAAACAAGGCTAAGGCACGACAACGCAAGCTAGGCAATGCACGGCAAGGCAAGGAAAGGGTAACGCAAGGCAAGGCAGGGTCAGGCGGGACAAGGCTAAGGCACGACAACGCAAGGCTAGGCAATGCACGGCAAGGCAAGGAAAGGGTAACGCAAGGAAAGGCACGGTGAGGAAAGGCAAGGCTAATGCACAACAACGCACGTCTAGGCAATGCACGGCAAGGCAAGGAAAGGGTAACGCAAGGGAAGTCACGGTCAGGCGAGGCAAGGCTAAGGCACGACAACGCAAGGCTAGGCAATGCACGGCAAGGCAAGGAAAGAGTAACGGAATGTAAGGAATGCAAGGGAAAGCAAGGCAAGGCAAGAGTAACAGAAGGAACGGCACGGCAAGGGGAAACAAGGCTAAGGCACGACAACGCAAGCTAGGCAATGCACGGCAAGGCAAGGAAAGGGTAACGCAAGGCAAGGCACGGTCAGGAAATGCAAGGCTAATGCACGACAACGGAAGGCTAGGCAATGCACGGCAAGGCAAGGAAAGAGTAACGGAATGTAAGGAATGCAAGGGAAAGCAAGGCAAGGCAAGAGTAACGGAAGGAACGGCACGGCAAGGGGAAACAAGGCTAAGGCACGACAACGCAAGGCTAGGCAAAGCACGGCAAGGCAAGGAAAGGGTAACGCAAGGCAAGGCACGGTGAGGCATGGCAAGGCTAATGCACGACAACGCACGGTTAGGCAAAGCAAGGCAAGGGAAGGAGAGGGTAACGCAAGTCCAGGCACGGTCAGTCGAGGGAAGGCTAATGCACGACAACGCAAGGCTTGGCAGTGCACGGCTAGGCAAGGAAAGCGTAACAGAAGGAAAGGAAGGCAAGGCAAAGCAATGCAAGGCAAGTGAAACAAAAGGCACGGCACGGCAAGGGGAAACAAGGCTAAGGCACGACAACGCAAGCTAGGCAATGCACGGCAAGGCAAGGAAAGTGTAACGCAAGGCAAGGTACGGTCAGTCGAGGCAAGGCTAATGCACGACAACGCAAGGCTTGGAAGTGCACGGCTAGGGAAGGAAAGCGTAACAGAAGGAAAGGAAGGCAAGGCAAAGCAATGCAAGGCAAGTGAAACAAAAGGCATGGCACGGCAAGGGGAAACAAGTGTAAGGCACGACAACGCAAGCTAGGCAATGCACGGCAAGGCAAGGAAAGGGTAACGTAAGGGAAGGCACGGTGAGGCAAGGCAAGGCTAATGCACAACAACGCACGGCTAGGCAATGGACGGCAAGACAAGGAAAGGGTAACGCAAGGGAAGTCACGGTCAGGCGAGGCATGGCTACGGCACGACAACGCAAGGCTAGGCAATGCACGGATGGTAAGCAAAGAGTAACGGAAGGCAAGGAATGCAAGGGAAAGCAAGGCAAGTCTAGAGTAAGGGAAGGAACGGCACGGCAAGGGGAAACAAGGCTAAGGCACGACAACGCAAGCTGGGCAAAGCACGGCAAGGCAAGGAAAGGGTAACGCAAGGCAAGGCACGGTGAGGCATGGCAAGGCTAATGCACGACAACGCACGGCTAGGCAAAGCAAGGCAAGGGAAGGAGAGGGTAACGCAAGGCCAGGCACGGTCAGTCGAGGGAAGGCTAATGCACGACAACGCAAGGCTTAGCAGTGCACGGCTAGGCAAGGAAAGCGTAACAGAAGGAAAGGAAGGCAAGGCAAAGCAATGCAAGGCAAGTGAAACAAAAGGCACGGCACGGCAAGGGGAAACAAGGCTAAGGCACGACAACGCAAGCTAGGCAATGCACGGCAAGGCAAGGAAACTGTAACGCAAGGCAAGGCACGGTCAGTCGAGGCAAGGCTAATGCACGACAACGCAAGGCTTCGCAGTGCACGGCTAGGGAAGGAAAGCGTAGCAGAAGGAAAGGAAGGCAAGGCAAAGCAATGCAAGGCAAGTGAAACAAAAGGCACGGCACGGTAAGGGGAAAAAAGGGTAAGGCACGACAACGCAAGCTCGGCAATGCACGGCAAGGCAAGGAAAGGGTAACGCAAGGCAAGGCACGGTCAGACAAGGCAAGGCTAATGCACGACAACGCAAGCCTAGGCAATGCACGGTAAGGCAAGGAAAGAGTAACGGAAGGCAAGGAATGCAAGGGAAACAAGGCAAGGCAAGAGTAACGGAAGGAACGGCACGGCAAGGGGAAGCAAAGCTAAGGCACGACAACGCAAGGCTAGGCAATGCACGGCAAGGCAAGGAAAGGGTAACGCAAGGCAAGGCACGGTGAGGCGAGGCAAGGCTAATGCACGACAACGCAAGGCTAGGCAGTGCACGGCTAGGCAAGGAAAGCGTAACGGAAGGAATGGAAGGCAAGGCAAAGCAAGGCAAGGCAAGTGTAACAAAAGGCACGGCACGGCAAGGGGAAACAATGCTAAGGCACGACAACGCAAGCTAGGCAATGCAAGGCAAGGCAGGGTCAGGCGAGACAAGGCTAAGGCACGACAACGCAAGGCTCGGCAATGCACGGCAAGGCAAGGAAAGGGTAACGCAAGGAAAGGCACGGTGAGGAAAGGCAAGGCTAATGCACAACAACGCACGTCTAGGCAATGCACGGCAAGGCAAGGAAAGGGTAACGCAAGGGAAGTCACGGTCAGGCGAGGCAAGGCTAAGGCACGACAACGCAAGGCTAGGCAATGCACGGCAAGGCAAGGAAAGAGTAACGGAATGTAAGGAATGCAAGGGAAAGCAAGGCAAGGCAAGAGTAACAGAAGGAACGGCACGGCAAGGGGAAACAAGGCTAAGGCACGACAACGCAAGCTAGGCAATGCACGGCAAGGCAAGGAAAGGGTAACGCAAGGCAAGGCAGGGTCAGGCGGGACAAGGCTAAGGCACGACAACGCAAGGCTAGGCAATGCACGGCAAGGCAAGGAAAGGGTAACGCAAGGAAAGGCACGGTGAGGAAAGGCAAGGCTAATGCACAACAACGCACGTCTAGGCAATGCACGGCAAGGCAAGGAAAGGGTAACGCAAGGGAAGTCACGGTCAGGCGAGGCAAGGCTAAGGCACGACAACGCAAGGCTAGGCAATGCACGGCAAGGCAAGGAAAGAGTAACGGAATGTAAGGAATGCAAGGGAAAGCAAGGCAAGGCAAGAGTAACAGAAGGAACGGCACGGCAAGGGGAAACAAGGCTAAGGCACGACAACGCAAGCTAGGCAATGCACGGCAAGGCAAGGAAAGGGTAACGCAAGGCAAGGCACGGTCAGGAAATGCAAGGCTAATGCACGACAACGGAAGGCTAGGCAATGCACGGCAAGGCAAGGAAAGAGTAACGGAATGTAAGGAATGCAAGGGAAAGCAAGGCAAGGCAAGAGTAACGGAAGGAACGGCACGGCAAGGGGAAACAAGGCTAAGGCACGACAACGCAAGGCTAGGCAAAGCACGGCAAGGCAAGGAACGAGTAACGGAAGGAATGGAAGGCAAGGCAAAGCAAGGCAAGGCAAGTGTAACAAAAGGCACGGCACGGCAAGGGGAAACAATGCTAAGGCACGACAACGCAAGCTAGGCAATGCACGGCAAGGCAAGGAAAGGGTAACGCAAGGCAAGGCAGGGTCAGGCGAGACAAGGCTAAGGCACGACAACGCAAGGCTAGGCAATGCACGGCAAGGCAAGGAAAGGGTAACGCAAGGAAAGGCACGGTGAGGAAAGGCAAGGCTAATGCACAACAACGCACGTCTAGGCAATGCACGGCAAGGCAAGGAAAGGGTAAAGCAAGGGAAGTCACGGTCAGGCGAGGCAAGGCTAAGGCACGACAACGCAAGGCTAGGCAATGCACGGCAAGGCAAGGAAAGAGTAACGGAATGTAAGGAATGCAAGGGAAAGCAAGGCAAGGCAAGAGTAACAGAAGGAACGGCACGGCAAGGGGAAACAAGGCTAAGGCACGACAACGCAAGCTAGGCAATGCACGGCAGGGCAAGGAAAGGGTAACGTAAGGCAAGGCAGGGTCAGGCGAGACAAGGCTAAGGCACGACAACGCAAGGCTAGGCAATGCACGGCAAGGCAAGGAAAGGGTAACGCAAGGAAAGGCCCGGTGAGGAAAGGCAAGGCTAATGCACAACAACGCACGTCTAGGCAATGCACGGCAAGGCAAGGAAAGGGTAACGCAAGGGAAGTCACGGTCAGGCGAGGCAAGGCTAAGGCACGACAACGCAAGGCTAGGCAATGCACGGCAAGGCAAGGAAAGAGTAACGGAATGTAAGGAATGCAAGGGAAAGCAAGGCAAGGCAAGAGTAACAGAAGGAACGGCACGGCAAGGGGAAACAAGGCTAAGGCACGACAACGCAAGCTAGGCAATGCACGGCAAGGCAAGGAAAGGGTAACGCAAGGCAAGGCACGGTCAGGGAATGCAAGGCTAATGCACGACAACGGAAGGCTAGGCAATGCACGGCAAGGCAAGGAAAGAGTAACGGAATGTAAGGAATGCAAGGGAAAGCAAGGCAAGGCAAGAGTAACGGAAGGAACGGCACGGCAAGGGGAAACAAGGCTAAGGCACGACAACGCAAGGCTAGGCAAAGCACGGCAAGGCAAGGAAAGGTTAACGCAAGGCAAGGCACGGTGAGGCATGGCAAGGCTAATGCACGACAACGCACGGCTAGGCAAAGCAAGGCAAGGGAAGGAGAGGGTAACGCAAGGCCAGGCACGGTCAGTCGAGGGAAGGCTAATGCACGACAACGCAAGGCTTGGCAGTGCACGGCTAGGCAAGGAAAGCGTAACGGAAGGAAAGGAAGGCAAGGCAAAGCAATGCAAGGCAAGGGAAACAAAAGGCACGGCACGGCAAGGGGAAACAAGGCTAAGGCACGTCAACGCAAGCTAGGCAATGCACGGCAAGGCAAGGAAAGTGTAACGCAAGGCAAGGTACGGTCAGTCGAGGCAAGGCTAATGCACGACAACGCAAGGCTTGGAAGTGCACGGCTAGGGAAGGAAAGCGTAACAGAAGGAAAGGAAGGCAAGGCAAAGCAATGCAAGGCAAGTGAAACAAAAGGCATGGCACGGCAAGGGGAAACAAGTGTAAGGCACGACAACGCAAGCTAGGCAATGCACGGCAAGGCAAGGAAAGGGTAACGTAAGGGAAGGCACGGTGAGGCAAGGCAAGGCTAATGCACAACAACGCACGGCTAGGCAATGGACGGCAAGACAAGGAAAGGGTAACGCAAGGGAAGTCACGGTCAGGCGAGGCATGGCTACGGCACGACAACGCAAGGCTAGGCAATGCACGGATGGTAAGCAAAGAGTAACGGAAGGCAAGGAATGCAAGGGAAAGCAAGGCAAGTCAAGAGTAAGGGAAGGAACGGCACGGCAAGGGGAAACAAGGCTAAGGCACGACAACGCAAGCTGGGCAAAGCACGGCAAGGCAAGGAAAGGGTAACGCAAGGCAAGGCACGGTCAGGCAAGGCAAGGCTTATGCACGACAAGGCAAGGCTATGCAGTGCACGGCTAGGCAAGGAACGAGTAACGGAAGGAATGGAAGGCAAGGCAAAGCAAGGCAAGGCAAGTGTAACAAAAGGCACGGCACGGCAATGGGAAACAAGGCTAAGGCACGACAACGCAAGCTAGGCAATGCACGGCAAAGCAAGGAAAGGGTAACGCAAGGCAAGGCAGGGTCAGGCGAGACAAGGCTAAGGCACGACAACGCAAGGCTAGGCAATGCACGGCAAGGCAAGGAAAGGGTAACGCAAGGCAAGGCACGGTGAGGAAAGGCAAGGCTAATGCACAACAACGCACGTCTAGGCAATGCACGGCAAGGCAAGGAAAGAGTAACGGAATGTAAGAATGAAAAGGGAAAGCAAGGCAAGGCAAGAGTAACGGAAGGAACGGCACGGCAAGGGGAAACAAGGCTAAGGCACGACAACGCAAGGCTAGGCAAAGCACGGCAAGGCAAGGAAAGGGTAACGCAAGGCAAGGCACGGTGAGGCAAGGCAAGGCTAATGCACGACAACGCACGGCTAGGCAAAACAAGGCAAGGGACGGAGAGGGTAACGCAAGGCAAGGCACGGTCAAGCGAGGCAAGGCTAAGGCACGACAACGGAAGGCTAGGCAATGCACGTAATATAAGCAAAGAGTAACGGAAGGCAAGGAAGGCAAGGGAAAGCAAAGCAAGTTAAGAGTAAGGGAAGGAACGGCACGGCAAGGGGAAACAAGGCTAAGGCACGAAAACGCAAGCTAGGCAAAGCACGGCAAGGCAAGGAAAGGGTAACGCAAGGCAAGGCAGGGTCAGGCTAGGCAAGGCTAATGCACGACAACGCAAGGCTAGGCAGTGCACGGCTAGGCAAGGAACGAGTAACGGAAGGAATGAAAGGCAAGGCAAAGCAAGGCAAGGCAAGTGAACCAAAAGGCACGGCACGGCAAGGGGAAACAAGGCTAAGGCACGACAACGCAAGCTAGGCAATGCACGGCAAGGCAAGGAAAGGGTAACGCAAGGCAAGGCAGGGTCAGTCGAGGCAAGGCTAATGCACGACAACGCAAGGCTTGGCAGTGCACGGCTAGGCAAGGAACGAGTAACAGAAGGAAAGGAACGCAAGGCAAAGCAATGCAAGGCAAGTGAAACAAAAGGCACGGCACGGCAAGGGGAAACAAGGGTAAGGCACGACAACGCAAGCTAGGCAATGCACGGCAAGGCAAGGAAAGGGTAACGCAAGGCAAGGCACGGTGAGGCAAGGCAAGGCTAATGCACAACAACGCACGGCTAGGCAATGCACGGCAAGGCATGGAAAGGGTAACGCAAGTGAAGTCACGGTCAGGCGAGGCAAGGCTAAGGCACGACAACGCAAGGCTAGGCAATGCAGGTAAGGCAAGCAAGGAGTAACGGAAGGGAAGGAATGCAAGGGAAAGCAAGGCAAGGCAAGAGTAACGGAAGGAACGGCACGGCAAGGGGAAACAAGGCTAAGGCACGACAACGCAAGCTAGGCAATGCACGGCAAGGCAAGGAAAGTGTAACGCAAGGCAAGGCACGGTCAGTCGAGGCAAGGCTAATGCACGACAACGCAAGGCTTGGCAGTGCACGGCTAGGGAAGGAAAGCGTAACAGAAGGAAAGGAAGGCAAGGCAAAGCAATGCAAGGCAAGTGAAACAAAAGGCACGGCACGGCAAGGAGAAACAAGGGTAAGGCACGACAACGCAAGCTAGGGAATGCACGGCAAGGCAAGGAAAGGGTAACGTAAGGAAAGGCACGGTGAGGCAAGGCAAGGCTAATGCACAACAACGCACGGCTAGGGAATGGACGGCAAGGCAAGGAAAGGGTAACGCAAGGGAAGTCACGGTCAGGCGAGGCAAGGCTACGGCACGACAACGCAAGGCTAGGCAATGCACGGATGGTAAGCAAAGAGTAACGGAAGGCAAGGAAGGCAAGGGAAAGCAAGGCAAGTCAAGAGTAAGGGAAGGAACGGCACGGCAAGATGAAACAAGGCTAAGGCACGACAACGCAAGCTGGGCAAAGCACGGCAAGGCAAGGAAAGGGTAACGCAAGGCAAGGCACGGTCAGGCAAGGCAAGGCTAATGCACGACAACGCAAGGCTAGGCAGTGCACGGCTAGGCAAGGAACGAGTAACGGAAGGAATGGAAGGCAAGGCAAAGCAAGGCAAGGCAAGTGTAACAAAAGGCACGGCACGGCAAGGGGAAACAATGCTAAGGCACGACAACGCAAGCTAGGCAATGCAAGGCAAGGCAGGGTCAGGCGAGACAAGGCTAAGGCACGACAACGCAAGGCTCGGCAATGCACGGCAAGGCAAGGAAAGGGTAACGCAAGGAAAGGCACGGTGAGGAAAGGCAAGGCTAATGCACAACAACGCACGTCTAGGCAATGCACGGCAAGGCAAGGAAAGGGTAACGCAAGGGAAGTCACGGTCAGGCGAGGCAAGGCTAAGGCACGACAACGCAAGGCTAGGCAATGCACGGCAAGGCAAGGAAAGAGTAACGGAATGTAAGGAATGCAAGGGAAAGCAAGGCAAGGCAAGAGTAACAGAAGGAACGGCACGGCAAGGGGAAACAAGGCTAAGGCACGACAACGCAAGCTAGGCAATGCACGGCAAGGCAAGGAAAGGGTAACGCAAGGCAAGGCAGGGTCAGGCGGGACAAGGCTAAGGCACGACAACGCAAGGCTAGGCAATGCACGGCAAGGCAAGGAAAGGGTAACGCAAGGAAAGGCACGGTGAGGAAAGGCAAGGCTAATGCACAACAACGCACGTCTAGGCAATGCACGGCAAGGCAAGGAAAGGGTAACGCAAGGGAAGTCACGGTCAGGCGAGGCAAGGCTAAGGCACGACAACGCAAGGCTAGGCAATGCACGGCAAGGCAAGGAAAGAGTAACGGAATGTAAGGAATGCAAGGGAAAGCAAGGCAAGGCAAGAGTAACAGAAGGAACGGCACGGCAAGGGGAAACAAGGCTAAGGCACGACAACGCAAGCTAGGCAATGCACGGCAAGGCAAGGAAAGGGTAACGCAAGGCAAGGCACGGTCAGGAAATGCAAGGCTAATGCACGACAACGGAAGGCTAGGCAATGCACGGCAAGGCAAGGAAAGAGTAACGGAATGTAAGGAATGCAAGGGAAAGCAAGGCAAGGCAAGAGTAACGGAAGGAACGGCACGGCAAGGGGAAACAAGGCTAAGGCACGACAACGCAAGGCTAGGCAAAGCACGGCAAGGCAAGGAACGAGTAACGGAAGGAATGGAAGGCAAGGCAAAGCAAGGCAAGGCAAGTGTAACAAAAGGCACGGCACGGCAAGGGGAAACAATGCTAAGGCACGACAACGCAAGCTAGGCAATGCACGGCAAGGCAAGGAAAGGGTAACGCAAGGCAAGGCAGGGTCAGGCGAGACAAGGCTAAGGCACGACAACGCAAGGCTAGGCAATGCACGGCAAGGCAAGGAAAGGGTAACGCAAGGAAAGGCACGGTGAGGAAAGGCAAGGCTAATGCACAACAACGCACGTCTAGGCAATGCACGGCAAGGCAAGGAAAGGGTAAAGCAAGGGAAGTCACGGTCAGGCGAGGCAAGGCTAAGGCACGACAACGCAAGGCTAGGCAATGCACGGCAAGGCAAGGAAAGAGTAACGGAATGTAAGGAATGCAAGGGAAAGCAAGGCAAGGCAAGAGTAACAGAAGGAACGGCACGGCAAGGGGAAACAAGGCTAAGGCACGACAACGCAAGCTAGGCAATGCACGGCAGGGCAAGGAAAGGGTAACGTAAGGCAAGGCAGGGTCAGGCGAGACAAGGCTAAGGCACGACAACGCAAGGCTAGGCAATGCACGGCAAGGCAAGGAAAGGGTAACGCAAGGAAAGGCCCGGTGAGGAAAGGCAAGGCTAATGCACAACAACGCACGTCTAGGCAATGCACGGCAAGGCAAGGAAAGGGTAACGCAAGGGAAGTCACGGTCAGGCGAGGCAAGGCTAAGGCACGACAACGCAAGGCTAGGCAATGCACGGCAAGGCAAGGAAAGAGTAACGGAATGTAAGGAATGCAAGGGAAAGCAAGGCAAGGCAAGAGTAACAGAAGGAACGGCACGGCAAGGGGAAACAAGGCTAAGGCACGACAACGCAAGCTAGGCAATGCACGGCAAGGCAAGGAAAGGGTAACGCAAGGCAAGGCACGGTCAGGGAATGCAAGGCTAATGCACGACAACGGAAGGCTAGGCAATGCACGGCAAGGCAAGGAAAGAGTAACGGAATGTAAGGAATGCAAGGGAAAGCAAGGCAAGGCAAGAGTAACGGAAGGAACGGCACGGCAAGGGGAAACAAGGCTAAGGCACGACAACGCAAGGCTAGGCAAAGCACGGCAAGGCAAGGAAAGGTTAACGCAAGGCAAGGCACGGTGAGGCATGGCAAGGCTAATGCACGACAACGCACGGCTAGGCAAAGCAAGGCAAGGGAAGGAGAGGGTAACGCAAGGCCAGGCACGGTCAGTCGAGGGAAGGCTAATGCACGACAACGCAAGGCTTGGCAGTGCACGGCTAGGCAAGGAAAGCGTAACGGAAGGAAAGGAAGGCAAGGCAAAGCAATGCAAGGCAAGGGAAACAAAAGGCACGGCACGGCAAGGGGAAACAAGGCTAAGGCACGTCAACGCAAGCTAGGCAATGCACGGCAAGGCAAGGAAAGTGTAACGCAAGGCAAGGTACGGTCAGTCGAGGCAAGGCTAATGCACGACAACGCAAGGCTTGGAAGTGCACGGCTAGGGAAGGAAAGCGTAACAGAAGGAAAGGAAGGCAAGGCAAAGCAATGCAAGGCAAGTGAAACAAAAGGCATGGCACGGCAAGGGGAAACAAGTGTAAGGCACGACAACGCAAGCTAGGCAATGCACGGCAAGGCAAGGAAAGGGTAACGTAAGGGAAGGCACGGTGAGGCAAGGCAAGGCTAATGCACAACAACGCACGGCTAGGCAATGGACGGCAAGACAAGGAAAGGGTAACGCAAGGGAAGTCACGGTCAGGCGAGGCATGGCTACGGCACGACAACGCAAGGCTAGGCAATGCACGGATGGTAAGCAAAGAGTAACGGAAGGCAAGGAATGCAAGGGAAAGCAAGGCAAGTCAAGAGTAAGGGAAGGAACGGCACGGCAAGGGGAAACAAGGCTAAGGCACGACAACGCAAGCTGGGCAAAGCACGGCAAGGCAAGGAAAGGGTAACGCAAGGCAAGGCACGGTCAGGCAAGGCAAGGCTTATGCACGACAAGGCAAGGCTATGCAGTGCACGGCTAGGCAAGGAACGAGTAACGGAAGGAATGGAAGGCAAGGCAAAGCAAGGCAAGGCAAGTGTAACAAAAGGCACGGCACGGCAATGGGAAACAAGGCTAAGGCACGACAACGCAAGCTAGGCAATGCACGGCAAAGCAAGGAAAGGGTAACGCAAGGCAAGGCAGGGTCAGGCGAGACAAGGCTAAGGCACGACAACGCAAGGCTAGGCAATGCACGGCAAGGCAAGGAAAGGGTAACGCAAGGCAAGGCACGGTGAGGAAAGGCAAGGCTAATGCACAACAACGCACGTCTAGGCAATGCACGGCAAGGCAAGGAAAGAGTAACGGAATGTAAGAATGAAAAGGGAAAGCAAGGCAAGGCAAGAGTAACGGAAGGAACGGCACGGCAAGGGGAAACAAGGCTAAGGCACGACAACGCAAGGCTAGGCAAAGCACGGCAAGGCAAGGAAAGGGTAACGCAAGGCAAGGCACGGTGAGGCAAGGCAAGGCTAATGCACGACAACGCACGGCTAGGCAAAACAAGGCAAGGGACGGAGAGGGTAACGCAAGGCAAGGCACGGTCAAGCGAGGCAAGGCTAAGGCACGACAACGGAAGGCTAGGCAATGCACGTAATATAAGCAAAGAGTAACGGAAGGCAAGGAAGGCAAGGGAAAGCAAAGCAAGTTAAGAGTAAGGGAAGGAACGGCACGGCAAGGGGAAACAAGGCTAAGGCACGAAAACGCAAGCTAGGCAAAGCACGGCAAGGCAAGGAAAGGGTAACGCAAGGCAAGGCAGGGTCAGGCTAGGCAAGGCTAATGCACGACAACGCAAGGCTAGGCAGTGCACGGCTAGGCAAGGAACGAGTAACGGAAGGAATGAAAGGCAAGGCAAAGCAAGGCAAGGCAAGTGAACCAAAAGGCACGGCACGGCAAGGGGAAACAAGGCTAAGGCACGACAACGCAAGCTAGGCAATGCACGGCAAGGCAAGGAAAGGGTAACGCAAGGCAAGGCAGGGTCAGTCGAGGCAAGGCTAATGCACGACAACGCAAGGCTTGGCAGTGCACGGCTAGGCAAGGAACGAGTAACAGAAGGAAAGGAACGCAAGGCAAAGCAATGCAAGGCAAGTGAAACAAAAGGCACGGCACGGCAAGGGGAAACAAGGGTAAGGCACGACAACGCAAGCTAGGCAATGCACGGCAAGGCAAGGAAAGGGTAACGCAAGGCAAGGCACGGTGAGGCAAGGCAAGGCTAATGCACAACAACGCACGGCTAGGCAATGCACGGCAAGGCATGGAAAGGGTAACGCAAGTGAAGTCACGGTCAGGCGAGGCAAGGCTAAGGCACGACAACGCAAGGCTAGGCAATGCAGGTAAGGCAAGCAAGGAGTAACGGAAGGGAAGGAATGCAAGGGAAAGCAAGGCAAGGCAAGAGTAACGGAAGGAACGGCACGGCAAGGGGAAACAAGGCTAAGGCACGACAACGCAAGCTAGGCAATGCACGGCAAGGCAAGGAAAGTGTAACGCAAGGCAAGGCACGGTCAGTCGAGGCAAGGCTAATGCACGACAACGCAAGGCTTGGCAGTGCACGGCTAGGGAAGGAAAGCGTAACAGAAGGAAAGGAAGGCAAGGCAAAGCAATGCAAGGCAAGTGAAACAAAAGGCACGGCACGGCAAGGAGAAACAAGGGTAAGGCACGACAACGCAAGCTAGGGAATGCACGGCAAGGCAAGGAAAGGGTAACGTAAGGAAAGGCACGGTGAGGCAAGGCAAGGCTAATGCACAACAACGCACGGCTAGGGAATGGACGGCAAGGCAAGGAAAGGGTAACGCAAGGGAAGTCACGGTCAGGCGAGGCAAGGCTACGGCACGACAACGCAAGGCTAGGCAATGCACGGATGGTAAGCAAAGAGTAACGGAAGGCAAGGAAGGCAAGGGAAAGCAAGGCAAGTCAAGAGTAAGGGAAGGAACGGCACGGCAAGATGAAACAAGGCTAAGGCACGACAACGCAAGCTGGGCAAAGCACGGCAAGGCAAGGAAAGGGTAACGCAAGGCAAGGCACGGTCAGGCAAGGCAAGGCTAATGCACGACAACGCAAGGCTAGGCAGTGCACGGCTAGGCAAGGAACGAGTAACGGAAGGAATGGAAGGCAAGGCAAAGCAAGGCAAGGCAAGTGTAACAAAAGGCACGGCACGGCAAGGGGAAACAATGCTAAGGCACGACAACGCAAGCTAGGCAATGCAAGGCAAGGCAGGGTCAGGCGAGACAAGGCTAAGGCACGACAACGCAAGGCTCGGCAATGCACGGCAAGGCAAGGAAAGGGTAACGCAAGGAAAGGCACGGTGAGGAAAGGCAAGGCTAATGCACAACAACGCACGTCTAGGCAATGCACGGCAAGGCAAGGAAAGGGTAACGCAAGGGAAGTCACGGTCAGGCGAGGCAAGGCTAAGGCACGACAACGCAAGGCTAGGCAATGCACGGCAAGGCAAGGAAAGAGTAACGGAATGTAAGGAATGCAAGGGAAAGCAAGGCAAGGCAAGAGTAACAGAAGGAACGGCACGGCAAGGGGAAACAAGGCTAAGGCACGACAACGCAAGCTAGGCAATGCACGGCAAGGCAAGGAAAGGGTAACGCAAGGCAAGGCAGGGTCAGGCGGGACAAGGCTAAGGCACGACAACGCAAGGCTAGGCAATGCACGGCAAGGCAAGGAAAGGGTAACGCAAGGAAAGGCACGGTGAGGAAAGGCAAGGCTAATGCACAACAACGCACGTCTAGGCAATGCACGGCAAGGCAAGGAAAGGGTAACGCAAGGGAAGTCACGGTCAGGCGAGGCAAGGCTAAGGCACGACAACGCAAGGCTAGGCAATGCACGGCAAGGCAAGGAAAGAGTAACGGAATGTAAGGAATGCAAGGGAAAGCAAGGCAAGGCAAGAGTAACAGAAGGAACGGCACGGCAAGGGGAAACAAGGCTAAGGCACGACAACGCAAGCTAGGCAATGCACGGCAAGGCAAGGAAAGGGTAACGCAAGGCAAGGCACGGTCAGGAAATGCAAGGCTAATGCACGACAACGGAAGGCTAGGCAATGCACGGCAAGGCAAGGAAAGAGTAACGGAATGTAAGGAATGCAAGGGAAAGCAAGGCAAGGCAAGAGTAACGGAAGGAACGGCACGGCAAGGGGAAACAAGGCTAAGGCACGACAACGCAAGGCTAGGCAAAGCACGGCAAGGCAAGGAACGAGTAACGGAAGGAATGGAAGGCAAGGCAAAGCAAGGCAAGGCAAGTGTAACAAAAGGCACGGCACGGCAAGGGGAAACAATGCTAAGGCACGACAACGCAAGCTAGGCAATGCACGGCAAGGCAAGGAAAGGGTAACGCAAGGCAAGGCAGGGTCAGGCGAGACAAGGCTAAGGCACGACAACGCAAGGCTAGGCAATGCACGGCAAGGCAAGGAAAGGGTAACGCAAGGAAAGGCACGGTGAGGAAAGGCAAGGCTAATGCACAACAACGCACGTCTAGGCAATGCACGGCAAGGCAAGGAAAGGGTAAAGCAAGGGAAGTCACGGTCAGGCGAGGCAAGGCTAAGGCACGACAACGCAAGGCTAGGCAATGCACGGCAAGGCAAGGAAAGAGTAACGGAATGTAAGGAATGCAAGGGAAAGCAAGGCAAGGCAAGAGTAACAGAAGGAACGGCACGGCAAGGGGAAACAAGGCTAAGGCACGACAACGCAAGCTAGGCAATGCACGGCAGGGCAAGGAAAGGGTAACGTAAGGCAAGGCAGGGTCAGGCGAGACAAGGCTAAGGCACGACAACGCAAGGCTAGGCAATGCACGGCAAGGCAAGGAAAGGGTAACGCAAGGAAAGGCCCGGTGAGGAAAGGCAAGGCTAATGCACAACAACGCACGTCTAGGCAATGCACGGCAAGGCAAGGAAAGGGTAACGCAAGGGAAGTCACGGTCAGGCGAGGCAAGGCTAAGGCACGACAACGCAAGGCTAGGCAATGCACGGCAAGGCAAGGAAAGAGTAACGGAATGTAAGGAATGCAAGGGAAAGCAAGGCAAGGCAAGAGTAACAGAAGGAACGGCACGGCAAGGGGAAACAAGGCTAAGGCACGACAACGCAAGCTAGGCAATGCACGGCAAGGCAAGGAAAGGGTAACGCAAGGCAAGGCACGGTCAGGGAATGCAAGGCTAATGCACGACAACGGAAGGCTAGGCAATGCACGGCAAGGCAAGGAAAGAGTAACGGAATGTAAGGAATGCAAGGGAAAGCAAGGCAAGGCAAGAGTAACGGAAGGAACGGCACGGCAAGGGGAAACAAGGCTAAGGCACGACAACGCAAGGCTAGGCAAAGCACGGCAAGGCAAGGAAAGGGTAACGCAAGGCAAGGCACGGTGAGGCATGGCAAGGCTAATGCACGACAACGCACGGTTAGGCAAAGCAAGGCAAGGGAAGGAGAGGGTAACGCAAGTCCAGGCACGGTCAGTCGAGGGAAGGCTAATGCACGACAACGCAAGGCTTGGCAGTGCACGGCTAGGCAAGGAAAGCGTAACAGAAGGAAAGGAAGGCAAGGCAAAGCAATGCAAGGCAAGTGAAACAAAAGGCACGGCACGGCAAGGGGAAACAAGGCTAAGGCACGACAACGCAAGCTAGGCAATGCACGGCAAGGCAAGGAAAGTGTAACGCAAGGCAAGGTACGGTCAGTCGAGGCAAGGCTAATGCACGACAACGCAAGGCTTGGAAGTGCACGGCTAGGGAAGGAAAGCGTAACAGAAGGAAAGGAAGGCAAGGCAAAGCAATGCAAGGCAAGTGAAACAAAAGGCATGGCACGGCAAGGGGAAACAAGTGTAAGGCACGACAACGCAAGCTAGGCAATGCACGGCAAGGCAAGGAAAGGGTAACGTAAGGGAAGGCACGGTGAGGCAAGGCAAGGCTAATGCACAACAACGCACGGCTAGGCAATGGACGGCAAGACAAGGAAAGGGTAACGCAAGGGAAGTCACGGTCAGGCGAGGCATGGCTACGGCACGACAACGCAAGGCTAGGCAATGCACGGATGGTAAGCAAAGAGTAACGGAAGGCAAGGAATGCAAGGGAAAGCAAGGCAAGTCAAGAGTAAGGGAAGGAACGGCACGGCAAGGGGAAACAAGGCTAAGGCACGACAACGCAAGCTGGGCAAAGCACGGCAAGGCAAGGAAAGGGTAACGCAAGGCAAGGCACGGTGAGGCATGGCAAGGCTAATGCACGACAACGCACGGCTAGGCAAAGCAAGGCAAGGGAAGGAGAGGGTAACGCAAGGCCAGGCACGGTCAGTCGAGGGAAGGCTAATGCACGACAACGCAAGGCTTAGCAGTGCACGGCTAGGCAAGGAAAGCGTAACAGAAGGAAAGGAAGGCAAGGCAAAGCAATGCAAGGCAAGTGAAACAAAAGGCACGGCACGGCAAGGGGAAACAAGGCTAAGGCACGACAACGCAAGCTAGGCAATGCACGGCAAGGCAAGGAAACTGTAACGCAAGGCAAGGCACGGTCAGTCGAGGCAAGGCTAATGCACGACAACGCAAGGCTTCGCAGTGCACGGCTAGGGAAGGAAAGCGTAGCAGAAGGAAAGGAAGGCAAGGCAAAGCAATGCAAGGCAAGTGAAACAAAAGGCACGGCACGGTAAGGGGAAAAACGGGTAAGGCACGACAACGCAAGCTCGGCAATGCACGGCAAGGCAAGGAAAGGGTAACGCAAGGCAAGGCACGGTCAGACAAGGCAAGGCTAATGCACGACAACGCAAGCCTAGGCAATGCACGGTAAGGCAAGGAAAGAGTAACGGAAGGCAAGGAATGCAAGGGAAACAAGGCAAGGCAAGAGTAACGGAAGGAACGGCACGGCAAGGGGAAGCAAAGCTAAGGCACGACAACGCAAGGCTAGGCAATGCACGGCAAGGCAAGGAAAGGGTAACGCAAGGCAAGGCACTGTCAGTCGAGGCAAGGCTAATGCACGACAACGCAAGGCTAGGCAGTGCACGGCTAGGCAAGGAAAGCGTAACGGAAGGATAGGAAGGCAAGGCAAAGCAAGGCAAGGCAAGTGTAACAAACGGCACGGCACGGCAAGGGGAAACAAGGCTAAGGCACGACAACGCAAGCTAGGCAATGCACGGCAAGGCAAGGAAAGGGTAACGTAAGGCAAGGCACGGTGAGGCAAGGCAAGGCTAATGCACAACAACGCACGGCTAGGCAATGGACGGCAAGGCAAGGAAAGGGTAACGCGAGGGAAGTCACGGTCAGGCGAGTCAAGGCTACGGAACGACAACGCAAGGCTAGGCAATGAACGGATGGTAAGCAAAGAGTAACGGAAGGCAAGGAAGGCAAGGGAAAGCAAGGCAAGTCAAGAGTAAGGGAAGGAACGGCACGGCAAGGGGAAACAAGGCTAAGGCACGACAACGCAAGCTGGGCAAAGCACGGCAAGGCAAGGAAAGGGTAACGCAAGGCAAGGCACGGTCAGGCAAGGCAAGGCTAATGCACGACAACGCAAGGCTAGGCAGTGCACGGCTAGGCAAGGAACGAGTAACGGAAGGAATGGAAGGCAAGGCAAAGCAAGGCAAGGCAAGTGTAACAAAAGGCACGGCACGGCAAGGGGAAACAAGGCTAAGGCACGACAACGCAAGCTAGGCAATGCACGGCAAGGCAAGGAAAGGGTAACGCAAGGCAAGGCAGGGTCAGGCGAGACAAGGCTAAGGAACGACAACGCAAGGCTAGGCAATGCACGGCAAGGCAAGGAAAGGGTAACGCAAGGGAAGGCACGGTGAGGAAAGGCAAGGCTAATGCACAACAACGCACGTCTTGGCAATGCACGGCAAGGCAAGGAAAGGGTAACGCAAGGGAAGTCACGGTCAGGCGAGGCAAGGCTAAGGCACGACAACGCAAGGCTAGGCAATGCACGGCAAGGCAAGGAAACAGTAACGGAATGTAAGGAATGCAAGGGAAAGCAAGGCAAGGCAAGAGTAACAGAAGGAACGGCACGGCAAGGGGAAACAAGGCTAAGGCACGACAACGCAAGCTAGGCAATGCACGGCAAGGCAAGGAAAGGGTAACGCAAGGCAAGGCACGGTCAGGAAATGCAAGGCTAATGCACGACAACGGAAGGCTAGGCAATGCACGGCAAGGCAAGGAAAGAGTAACGGAATGTAAGGAATGCAAGGGAAAGCAAGGCAAGGCAAGAGTAACGGAAGGAACGTCACGGCAAGGGGAAACAAGGCTAAGGCACGACAACGCAAGGCTAGGCAAAGCACGGCAAGGCAAGGAAAGGGTAACGCAAGGCAAGGCACGGTGAGGCATGGCAAGGCTAATGCACGACAACGCACGGCTAGGCAAAGCAAGGCAAGGCAAGGAAAGGGTAACGCAAGGCAAGGCACGGTCAGTCGAGGCAAGGCTAATGCACGACAACGCAAGGCTTGGCAGTGCAAGGCTAGTCAAGGAAAGAGTAACGGAATGTAAGGAATGCAAGGGAAAGCAAGGCAAGGCAAGAGTAACGGAAGGAACGGCACGGCAAGGGGAAACAAGGCTAAGGCACGACAACGCAAGGCTAGGCAAAGCACGGCAAGGCAAGGAAAGGTTAACGCAAGGCAAGGCACGGTGAGGCATGGCAAGGCTAATGCACGACAACGCACGGCTAGGCAAAGCAAGGCAAGGGAAGGAGAGGGTAACGCAAGGCCAGGCACGGTCAGTCGAGGGAAGGCTAATGCACGACAACGCAAGGCTTGGCAGTGCACGGCTAGGCAAGGAAAGCGTAACGGAAGGAAAGGAAGGCAAGGCAAAGCAATGCAAGGCAAGGGAAACAAAAGGCACGGCACGGCAAGGGGAAACAAGGCTAAGGCACGTCAACGCAAGCTAGGCAATGCACGGCAAGGCAAGGAAAGTGTAACGCAAGGCAAGGTACGGTCAGTCGAGGCAAGGCTAATGCACGACAACGCAAGGCTTGGAAGTGCACGGCTAGGGAAGGAAAGCGTAACAGAAGGAAAGGAAGGCAAGGCAAAGCAATGCAAGGCAAGTGAAACAAAAGGCATGGCACGGCAAGGGGAAACAAGTGTAAGGCACGACAACGCAAGCTAGGCAATGCACGGCAAGGCAAGGAAAGGGTAACGTAAGGGAAGGCACGGTGAGGCAAGGCAAGGCTAATGCACAACAACGCACGGCTAGGCAATGGACGGCAAGACAAGGAAAGGGTAACGCAAGGGAAGTCACTGTCAGGCGAGGCATGGCTACGGCACGACAACGCAAGGCTAGGCAATGCACGGATGGTAAGCAAAGAGTAACGGAAGGCAAGGAATGCAAGGGAAAGCAAGGCAAGTCAAGAGTAAGGGAAGGAACGGCACGGCAAGGGGAAACAAGGCTAAGGCACGACAACGCAAGCTGGGCAAAGCACGGCAAGGCAAGGAAAGGGTAACGCAAGGCAAGGCACGGTCAGGCAAGGCAAGGCTTATGCACGACAAGGCAAGGCTATGCAGTGCACGGCTACGCAAGGAACGAGTAACGGAAGGAATGGAAGGCAAGGCAAAGCAAGGCAAGGCAAGTGTAACAAAAGGCACGGCACGGCAATGGGAAACAAGGCTAAGGCACGACAACGCAAGCTAGGCAATGCACGGCAAGGCAAGGAAAGGGTAACGCAAGGCAAGGCAGGGTCAGGCGAGACAAGGCTAAGGCACGACAACGCAAGGCTAGGCAATGCACGGCAAGGCAAGGAAAGGGTAACGCAAGGCAAGGCACGGTGAGGAAAGGCAAGGCTAATGCACAACAACGCACGTCTAGGCAATGCACGGCAAGGCAAGGAAAGAGTAACGGAATGTAAGGAATGCAAGGGAAAGCAAGGCAAGGCAAGAGTAACGGAAGGAACGGCACGGCAAGGGGAAACAAGGCTAAGGCACGACAACGCAAGGCTAGGCAAAGCACGGCAAGGCAAGGAAAGGGTAACGCAAGGCAAGGCACGGTGAGGCAAGGCAAGGCTAATGCACGACAACGCACGGCTAGGCAAAACAAGGCAAGGGACGGAGAGGGTAACGCAAGGCAAGGCACGGTCAAGCGAGGCAAGGCTAAGGCACGACAACGGAAGGCTAGGCAATGCACGTAATATAAGCAAAGAGTAACGGAAGGCAAGGAAGGCAAGGGAAAGCAAAGCAAGTTAAGAGTAAGGGAAGGAACGGCACGGCAAGGGGAAACAAGGCTAAGGCACGAAAACGCAAGCTAGGCAAAGCACGGCAAGGCAAGGAAAGGGTAACGCAAGGCAAGGCAGGGTCAGGCTAGGCAAGGCTAATGCACGACAACGCAAGGCTAGGCAGTGCACGGCTAGGCAAGGAACGAGTAACGGAAGGAATAGAAAGGCAAGGCAAAGCAAGGCAAGGCAAGTGAACCAAAAGGCACGGCACGGCAAGGGGAAACAAGGCTAAGGCACGACAACGCAAGCTAGGCAATGCACGGCAAGGCAAGGAAAGGGTAACGCAAGGCAAGGCAGGGTCAGTCGAGGCAAGGCTAATGCACGACAACGCAAGGCTTGGCAGTGCACGGCTAGGCAAGGAACGAGTAACAGAAGGAAAGGAACGCAAGGCAAAGCAATGCAAGGCAAGTGAAACAAAAGGCACGGCACGGCAAGGGGAAACAAGGGTAAGGCACGACAACGCAAGCTAGGCAATGCACGGCAAGGCAAGGAAAGGGTAACGCAAGGCAAGGCACGGTGAGGCAAGGCAAGGCTAATGCACAACAACGCACGGCTAGGCAATGCACGGCAAGGCAAGGAAAGGGTAACGCAAGTGAAGTCACGGTCAGGCGAGGCAAGGCTAAGGCACGACAACGCAAGGTTAGGCAATGCAGGTAAGGCAAGCAAGGAGTAACGGAAGGGAAGGAAGGCAAGGGAAAGCAAGGCAAGGCAAGGTTAACGGAAGGAACGGCTCGGCAAGGGGAAACAAGGCTAAGGCACGGCTACGGACGGCTAGGCAATGCACGGCCAGGCAAGGAAAGGGTAACGAAAGGCAAGGCACGGTGAGGCAAGTCAAGGCTAAGGCACGAAAACGCAAGGCTAGGCAGTGCACGGAAGGCAAGCAAAGAGTAACGGAAGGCAAGGAAGGCAAGGGAAAGCAAGGCAAGTTAAGTGTAAGGGAAGGCACGGCACTGCAAGGGTTAACAAGGCTAAGGCACGACAACGCAAGCTAGGCAATGCACGGCAAGGCAAGGAAAGGGAAACGCAAGGCAAGGCACGGTCAGGAAATGCAAGGCTAATGCACGACAACGCAAGGCTAGGCAATGCACGGCAAGGCAAGGAAAGAGTAACGGAATGTAAGGAATGCAAGGGAAAGCAAGGCAAGGCAAGAGTAACGCAAGGAACGGCACGGCAAGGGAAACAAGGCTAAGGCACGACAACGCAAGGCTAGGCAAAGCACGGCAAGGCAAGGAAAGGGTAACGCAAGGCAAGGCACGGTGAGGCAAGGCAAGGCTAATGCACGACAACGCACGGCTAGGCAAAGCACGGCAAGGGAAGGAGAGGGTAACGCAAGGCAGGCACGGTCAGTCGAGGGAAGGCTAATGCACGACAACGCAAGGCTTGGCAGTGCACGGCTAGGCAAGGAAAGCGTAACAGAAGGAAAGGAAGGCAAGGCAAAGCAATGCAAGGCAAGTGAAACAAAAGGCACGGCACGGCAAGGGGAAACAAGGCTAAGGCACGACAACGCAAGCTAGGCAATGCACGGCAAGGCAAGGAAAGGGTAACGCAAGGCAAGGCACGGTCAGTCGAGGCAAGGCTAATGCACGACAACGCAAGGCTTGGCAGTGCACGGCTAGGGAAGGAAAGCGTAACAGAAGGAAAGGAAGGCAAGGCAAAGCAATGCAAGGCAAGTGAAACAAAAGGCACGGCACGGCAAGGGGAAACAAGGGTAAGGCACGACAACGCAAGCTAGGGAATGCACGGCAAGGCAAGGAAAGGGTAACGGAAGGAAAGGCACGGTCAGGCAAGGCAAGGCTAAGGCACGACAACGCAAGGCTAGGGAATGGACGGCAAGGCAAGGAAAGGGTAACGCAAGGGTAGTCACGGTCAGGCGAGGCAAGGCTACGGCACGACAACGCAAGGCTAGGCAATACACGGATGGTAAGCAAAGAGTAACGGAAGGCAAGGAATGCAAGGGAAAGCAAGGCAAGGCAAGAGTAACGGAAGGAACGGCACGGCAAGGGGAAGCAAGGCTAAGGCACGACAACGCAAGGCTAGGCAATGCACGGCAAGGCAAGGAAAGGGTAACGCAAGGCAAGGCACGGTCAGGCGAGGCAAGGCTAATGCACGACAACGCAAGGCTAGGCAGTGCACGGCTAGGCAAGGAAAGAGTAACGGAAGGAAGGAAGGCAAGGCAAAGCAAGGCAAGGCAAGTGTAACAAAAGGCACGGCACGGCAAGGGGAAACAAGGCTAAGGCACGACAACGCAAGCTAGGCAATGCACGGCAAGGCAAGGAAAGGGTAACGCAAGGCAAGGCAGGGTCAGGCGAGACAAGGCTAAGGCACGACAACGCAAGGCTAGGCAATGCACGGCAAGGCAAGGCAAGGGTAACGGAAGGAACGGCACGGCAAGGCTAATGCACAACAACGCACGTCGAGGCAATGCACGGCAAGGCAAGGAAAGGGTAACGCACGGGAAGTCACGGTCAGGCGAGGCAAGGCTAAGGCACGACAACGCAAGGCTAGGCAATGCACGGCAAGGCAAGGAAAGAGTAACGGAATGTAAGGAATGCAAGGGAAAGCAAGGCAAGGCAAGAGTAACAGAAGGAACGGCACGGCAAGGGGAAACAAGGCTAAGGCACGACAACGCAAGCTAGGCAAGGCACGGCACGGCAAGGAAAGGGTAACGCAAGGCAAGGCAGGGTCAGGCGAGACAAGGCTAAGGCACGACAACGCAAGGCTAGGCAAAGCACGGCAAGGCAAGGAAAGGGTAACGCAAGGCAAGGCACGGTGAGGCATGGCAAGGCTAATGCACGACAACGCACGGCTAGGCAAAGCAAGGCAAGGGAAGGAGAGGGTAACGCAAGGCCAGGCACGGTCAGTCGAGGGAAGGCTAATGCACGACAACGCAAGGCTTAGCAGTGCACGGCTAGGCAAGGAAAGCGTAACAGAAGGAAAGGAAGGCAAGGCAAAGCAATGCAAGGCAAGTGAAACAAAAGGCACGGCACGGCAAGGGGAAACAAGGCTAAGGCACGACAACGCAAGCTAGGCAATGCACGGCAAGGCAAGGAAACTGTAACGCAAGGCAAGGCACGGTCAGTCGAGGCAAGGCTAATGCACGACAACGCAAGGCTTGGCAGTGCACGGCTAGGGAAGGAAAGCGTAGCAGAAGGAAAGGAAGGCAAGGCAAAGCAATGCAAGGCAAGTGAAACAAAAGGCACGGCACGGTAAGGGGCAAAAAAGGGTAAGGCACGACAACGCAAGCTCGGCAATGCACGGCAAGGCAAGGAAAGGGTAACGCAAGGCAAGGCACGGTCAGACAAGGCAAGGCTAATGCACGACAACGCAAGCCTAGGCAATGCACGGTAAGGCAAGGAAAGAGTAACGGAAGGCAAGGAATGCAAGGGAAACAAGGCAAGGCAAGAGTAACGGAAGGAACGGCACGGCAAGGGGAAGCAAAGCTAAGGCACGACAACGCAAGGCTAGGCAATGCACGGCAAGGCAAGGAAAGGGTAACGCAAGGCAAGGCACGGTCAGTCGAGGCAAGGCTAATGCACGACAACGCAAGGCTTGGCAGTGCACGGCTAGGCAAGGAAAGAGTAACGGAAGGATAGGAAGGCAAGGCAAAGCAAGGCAAGGAAAGTGTAACAAACGGCACGGCACGGCAAGGGGAAACAAGGCTAAGGCACGACAACGCAAGCTAGGCAATGCACGGCAAGGCAAGGAAAGGGTAACGCAAGGCAAGGCACGGTCAGTCGAGGCAAGGATAATGCACGACAACGCAAGGCTTGGCAGTGCAAGGCTAGGCAAGGAAAGAGTAACAGAAGGAAAGGAAGGAGGAAGCAAGGGAAACAAGGCAAGGCAAGAGTAACGGAAGGAACGGCACGGCAAGGGGAAACAAGGCTAAGGCACGACAACGCAAGCTAGGCAATGCACGGCAAGGCAAGGAAAGGGTAACGCAAGGCAAGGCACGGTGAGGCGAGGCAAGGCTAATGCACAACAACGCAAGGCTAGGCAATGCACGGCAAGGCAAGGAAAGGGTAACGCAAGGGAAGTCACGGTCAGGCGAGTCAAGGCTACGGCACGACAACGCAAGGCTAGGCAATGAACGGATGGTAAGCAAAGAGTAACGGAAGGCAAGGAAGGCAAGGGAAAGCAAGGCAAGTCAAGAGTAAGGGAAGGAACGGCACGGCAAGGGGAAACAAGGCTAAGGCACGACAACGCAAGCTGGGCAAAGCACGGCAAGGCAAGGAAAGGGTAACGCAAGGCAAGGCACGGTCAGGCAAGGCAAGGCTAATGCACGACAACGCAAGGCTAGGCAAGCACGGCTAGGCAAGGAACGAGTAACGGAAGACAAGGAAGGCAAGGCAAAGCAAGGCAAGGCAAGTGTAACAAAAGGCACGGCACGGCAAGGGGAAACAAGGCTAAGGCACGACAACGCAAGCTAGGCAATGCACGGCAAGGCAAGGAAAGGGTAACGCAAGGCAAGGCAGGGTCAGGCGAGACAAGGCTAAGGCACGACAACGCAAGGCTAGGCAATGCACGGCAAGGCAAGGAAAGGGTAACGCAAGGCAAGGCACGGTGAGGAAAGGCAAGGCTAATGCAAGGCAACAACGCACGTCTAGGCAATGCACGGCAAGGCAAGGAAAGGGTAACGGAAGGGAATGCACGGTCAAGGCAAGGCAAGGCACGACAACGCAAGGCTAACGGCACGGCAAGGGGACACAAGGCTAAGGCACGACAACGCAAGGCTAGGCAAAGCACGGCAAAGCAAGGAAAGGGTAACGCAAGGCAAGGCACGGTGAGGCAAGGCAAGGCTAATGCACGACAACGCACGGCTAGGCAAAGCAAGGCAAGGGAAGGAGAGGGTAACGCAAGGCAAGGCACGGTCAAGCGAGGCAAGGCTAAGGCACGATAACGGAAGGCTAGGCAATGCACGTAAGGTAAGCAAAGAGTAACGGAAGGCAAGGAAGGCAAGGGAAAGCAAGGCAAGTTAAGAGTAAGGGAAGGAACGGCACGGCAAGGGGAAACAAGGCTAAGGCACGAAAACGCAAGCTAGGCAAAGCACGGCAAGGCAAGGAAAGGGTAACGCAAGGCAAGGCACGGTCAGGCAAGGCAAGGCTAATGCACGACAACGCACGGCTAGGCAAAGCCAGGCAAGGGAAGGAGAGGGTAACGCAAGGCCAGGCACGGTCAGTCGAGGGAAGGCTAATGCACGACAACGCAAGGCTTGGCAGTGCACGGCTAGGGAAGGAAAGCGTAACAGAAGGAAAGGAAGGCAAGGCAAAGCAAGGCAAGTCAAGAGTAAGGGAAGGAACGGCACGGCAAGGGGAAACAAGGCTAAGGCACGACAACGCAAGCTGGGCAAAGCACGGCAAGGCAAGGAAAGGGTAACGCAAGGCAAGGCACGGTCAGGCAAGGCAAGGCTAATGCACGACAACGCAAGGCTTGGCAGTGCACGGCTAGGGAAGGAAAGCGTAGCAGAAGGAAAGGAAGGCAAGGCAAAGCAATGCAAGGCAAGTGAAACAAAAGGCACGGCACGGTAAGGGGCAAAAAGGGTAAGGCACGACAACGCAAGCTCGGCAATGCACGGCAAGGCAAGGAAAGGGTAACGCAAGGCAAGGCACGGTCAGACAAGGCAAGGCTAATGCACGACAACGCAAGCCTAGGCAATGCACGGTAAGGCAAGGAAAGAGTAACGGAAGGCAAGGAATGCAAGGGAAACAAGGCAAGGCAAGAGTAACGGAAGGAACGGCACGGCAAGGGGAAGCAAAGCTAAGGCACGACAACGCAAGGCTAGGCAATGCACGGCAAGGCAAGGAAAGGGTAACGCAAGGCAAGGCACTGTCAGGCGAGGCAAGGCTAATGCACGACAACGCAAGGCTAGGCAGTGCACGGCTAGGCAAGGAAAGAGTAACGGAAGGATAGGAAGGCAAGGCAAAGCAAGGCAAGGCAAGTGTAACAAACGGCACGGCACGGCAAGGGGAAACAAGGCTAAGGCACGACAACGCAAGCTAGGCAATGCACGGCAAGGCAAGGAAAGGGTAACGCAAGGCAAGGCACGGTCAGTCGAGGCAAGGATAATGCACGACAACGCAAGGCTTGGCAGTGCAAGGCTAGGCAAGGAAAGAGTAACAGAAGGAAAGGAAGGCAAGGCAAAGCAATGCAAGGCAAGTGAAACAAAAGGCACGGCACGGCAAGGACAAACAAGGGTAAGGCACGACAACGCAAGCTAGGCAATGCAAGGCAAGGCAAGGAAAGGGTAACGTAAGGCAAGGCACGGTGAGGCAAGGCAAGGCTAATGCACAACAACGCACGGCTAGGCAATGGACGGCAAGGCAAGGAAAGGGTAACGCAAGGGAAGTCACGGTCAGGCGAGTCAAGGCTACGGCACGACAACGCAAGGCTAGGCAATGAACGGATGGTAAGCAAAGAGTAACGGAAGGCAAGGAAGGCAAGGGAAAGCAAGGCAAGTCAAGAGTAAGGG
This sequence comes from Macrotis lagotis, assembly GCF_037893015.1. NCBI lineage: Eukaryota > Metazoa > Chordata > Mammalia > Peramelemorphia > Peramelidae > Macrotis > Macrotis lagotis. Next base: position 54,084 of record NW_027422171.1, on the reverse strand, counting down.
AAGGAACGGCACGGCAAGGGGAAACAAGGCTAAGGCACGACAACGCAAGCTGGGCAAAGCACGGCAAGGCAAGGAAAGGGTAACGCAAGGCAAGGCACGGTCAGGCAAGGCAAGGCTAATGCACGACAACGCAAGGCTAGGCAGTGCACGGCTAGGCAAGGAACGAGTAACGGAAGGAATGGAAGGCAAGGCAAAGCAAGGCAAGGCAAGTGTAACAAAAGGCACGGCACGGCAAGGGGAAACAAGGCTAAGGCACGACAACGCAAGCTAGGCAATGCACGGCAAGGCAAGGAAAGGGTAACGCAAGGCAAGGCAGGGTCAGGCGAGACAAGGCTAAGGAACGACAACGCAAGGCTAGGCAATGCACGGCAAGGCAAGGAAAGGGTAACGCAAGGGAAGGCACGGTGAGGAAAGGCAAGGCTAATGCACAACAACGCACGTCTTGGCAATGCACGGCAAGGCAAGGAAAGGGTAACGCAAGGGAAGTCACGGTCAGGCGAGGCAAGGCTAAGGCACGACAACGCAAGGCTAGGCAATGCACGGCAAGGCAAGGAAACAGTAACGGAATGTAAGGAATGCAAGGGAAAGCAAGGCAAGGCAAGAGTAACAGAAGGAACAGCACGGCAAGGGGAAACAAGGCTAAGGCACGACAACGCAAGCTAGGCAATGCACGGCAAGGCAAGGAAAGGGTAACGCAAGGCAAGGCACGGTCAGGAAATGCAAGGCTAATGCACGACAACGGAAGGCTAGGCAATGCACGGCAAGGCAAGGAAAGAGTAACGGAATGTAAGGAATGCAAGGGAAAGCAAGGCAAGGCAAGAGTAACGGAAGGAACGGCACGGCAAGGGGAAACAAGGCTAAGGCACGACAACGCAAGGCTAGACAAAGCACGGCAAGGCAAGGAAAGGGTAACGCAAGGCAAGGCACGGTGAGGCATGGCAAGGCTAATGCACGACAACGCACGGCTAGGCAAAGCAAGGCAACGCAAGGAAAGGGTAACGCAAGGCAAGTCACGGTCAGTCGAGGCAAGGCTAATGCACGACAACGCAAGGCTTGGCAGTGCAAGGCTAGTCAAGGAAAGAGTAACGGAATGTAAGGAATGCAAGGGAAAGCAAGGCAAGGCAAGAGTAACGGAAGGAACGGCACGGCAAGGGGAAACAAGGCTAAGGCACGACAACGCAAGCTAGGCAATGCACGGCAAGGAAAGGAAAGTGTAACGCAAGGCAAGGCACGGTCAGTCGAGGCAAGGCTAATGCACGACAACGCAAGGCTTGGCAGTGCACGGCTAGGGAAGGAAAGCGTAACAGAAGGAAAGGAAGGAAAGGCAAAGCAATGCAAGGCAAGTGAAACAAAAGGCACTGCACGGCAAGGGGAAACAAGGGTAAGGCACGACAACGCAAGCTAGGCAATGCACGGCAAGGCAAGGAAAGGGTAACGTAAGGGAAGGCACGGTGAGGCAAGGCACGGCTAATGCACAACAACGCACGGCTAGGCAATGGACGGCAAGGCAAGGAAAGGGTAACGCAAGGGAAGTCACGGTCAGGCGAAGCATGGCTACGGCACGACAACGCAAGGCTAGGTAATGCACGGATGGTAAGCAAAGAGTAACGGAAGGCAAGGAAGGCAAGGGAAAACAAGGCAAGTCAAGAGTAAGGGAAGGAACGGCACGGCAAGGGGAAACAAGGCTAAGGTACGACAACGCAAGCTGGGCAAAGCACGGCAAGGCAAGGAAAGGGTAACGCAAGGCAAGGCACGGTCAGGCAAGGCAAGGCTAATGCACGACAACGCAAGGCTAGGCAGTGCACGGCTAGGCAAGGAACGAGTAACGGAAGGAATGTAAGGCAAGGCAAAGCAAGGCAAGGCAAGTGTAACAAAAGGCACGGCACGGCAAGGGGAAACAAGGCTAAGGCACGACAACACAAGCTAGGCAATGCACGGCAAGGCAAGGAAAGGGTAACGCAAGGCAAGGCAGGGTCAGGCGAGACAAGGCTAAGGCACGACAACGCAAGGCTAGGCAATGCACGGCAAGTCAAGGAAAGGGTAACGCAAGGCAAGGCACGGTGAGGAAAGGCAAGGCTAATGCACAACAACGCACGTCTAGGCAATGCACGGCAAGGCAAGGAAAGAGTAACGGAATGTAAGGAATGCAAGGGAAAGCAAGGCAAGGCAAGAGTAACGGAAGGAACGGCACGGCAAGGGGACACAAGGCTAAGGCACGACAACGCAAGGCTAGGCAAAGCACGGCAAAGCAAGGAAAGGGTAACGCAAGGCAAGGCACGGTGAGGCAAGGCAAGGCTAATGCACGACAACGCACGGCTAGGCAAAGCAAGGCAAGGGAAGGAGAGGGTAACGCAAGGCAAGGCACGGTCAAGCGAGGCAAGGCTAAGGCACGATAACGGAAGGCTAGGCAATGCACGTAAGGTAAGCAAAGAGTAACGGAAGGCAAGGAAGGCAAGGGAAAGCAAGGCAAGTTAAGAGTAAGGGAAGGAACGGCACGGCAAGGGGAAACAAGGCTAAGGCACGAAAACGCAAGCTAGGCAAAGCACGGCAAGGCAAGGAAAGGGTAACGCAAGGCAAGGCACGGTCAGGCAAGGCAAGGCTAATGCACGACAACGCACGGCTAGGCAAAGCCAGGCAAGGGAAGGAGAGGGTAACGCAAGGCCAGGCACGGTCAGTCGAGGGAAGGCTAATGCACGACAACGCAAGGCTTGGCAGTGCACGGCTAGGGAAGGAAAGCGTAACAGAAGGAAAGGAAGGCAAGGCAAAGCAATGCAAGGCAAGTGAAACAAAAGGCACGGCACGGCAAGGGGAAACAAGGCTAAGGCACGACAACGCAAGCTAGGCAATGCACGGCAAGGCAAGGAAAGGGTAACGCAAGGCAAAGAACGGTCAGTCAAGGCAAGGCTAATGCACGACATCGCAAGGCTTAGCAGTGCACGGCTAGGCAAGGAAAGCGTAACAGAAGGAAAGGAAGGCAAGGCAAAGCAATGCAAGGCAAGTGAAACAAAAGGCACGGCACGGTAAGGGGAAAAAAGGGTAAGGCACGACAACGCAAGCTCGGCAATGCACGGCAAGGCAAGGAAAGGGTAACGCAAGGCAAGGCACGGTCAGACAAGGCAAGGCTAATGCACGACAACGCAAGCCTAGGCAATGCACGGTAAGGCAAGGAAAGAGTAACGGAAGGCAAGGAATGCAAGGGAAACAAGGCAAGGCAAGAGTAACGGAAGGAACGGCACGGCAAGGGGAAGCAAAGCTAAGGCACGACAACGCAAGGCTAGGCAATGCACGGCAAGGCAAGGAAAGGGTAACGCAAGGCAAGGCACTGTCAGGCGAGGCAAGGCTAATGCACGACAACGCAAGGCTAGGCAGTGCACGGCTAGGCAAGGAAAGAGTAACGGAAGGATAGGAAGGCAAGGCAAAGCAAGGCAAGGCAAGTGTAACAAACGGCACGGCACGGCAAGGGGAAACAAGGCTAAGGCACGACAACGCAAGCTAGGCAATGCACGGCAAGGCAAGGAAAGGGTAACGCAAGGCAAGGCACGGTCAGTCGAGGCAAGGATAATGCACGACAACGCAAGGCTTGGCAGTGCAAGGCTAGGCAAGGAAAGAGTAACAGAAGGAAAGGAAGGCAAGGCAAAGCAATGCAAGGCAAGTGAAACAAAAGGCACGGCACGGCAAGGACAAACAAGGGTAAGGCACGACAACGCAAGCTAGGCAATGCACGGCAAGGCAAGGAAAGGGTAACGTAAGGCAAGGCACGGTGAGGCAAGGCAAGGCTAATGCACAACAACGCACGGCTAGGCAATGGACGGCAAGGCAAGGAAAGGGTAACGCAAGGGAAGTCACGGTCAGGCGAGTCAAGGCTACGGCACGACAACGCAAGGCTAGGCAATGAACGGATGGTAAGCAAAGAGTAACGGAAGGCAAGGAAGGCAAGGGAAAGCAAGGCAAGTCAAGAGTAAGGGAAGGAACGGCACGGCAAGGGGAAACAAGGCTAAGGCACGACAACGCAAGCTAGGCAATGCACGGCAAGGCAAGGAAAGGGTAACGCAAGGCAAGGCAGGGTCAGGCGAGACAAGGCTAAGGAACGACAACGCAAGGCTAGGCAATGCACGGCAAGGCAAGGAAAGGGTAACGCAAGGGAAGGCACGGTGAGGAAAGGCAAGGCTAATGCACAACAACGCACGTCTTGGCAATGCACGGCAAGGCAAGGAAAGGGTAACGCAAGGGAAGTCACGGTCAGGCGAGGCAAGGCTAAGGCACGACAACGCAAGGCTAGGCAATGCACGGCAAGGCAAGGAAACAGTAACGGAATGTAAGGAATGCAAGGGAAAGCAAGGCAAGGCAAGAGTAACAGAAGGAACAGCACGGCAAGGGGAAACAAGGCTAAGGCACGACAACGCAAGCTAGGCAATGCACGGCAAGGCAAGGAAAGGGTAACGCAAGGCAAAGAACGGTCAGTCAAGGCAAGGCTAATGCACGACATCGCAAGGCTTAGCAGTGCACGGCTAGGCAAGGAAAGCGTAACAGAAGGAAAGGAAGGCAAGGCAAAGCAATGCAAGGCAAGTGAAACAAAAGGCACGGCACGGTAAGGGGAAAAAAGGGTAAGGCACGACAACGCAAGCTCGGCAATGCACGGCAAGGCAAGGAAAGGGTAACGCAAGGCAAGGCACGGTCAGACAAGGCAAGGCTAATGCACGACAACGCAAGCCTAGGCAATGCACGGTAAGGCAAGGAAAGAGTAACGGAAGGCAAGGAATGCAAGGGAAACAAGGCAAGGCAAGAGTAACGGAAGGAACGGCACGGCAAGGGGAAGCAAAGCTAAGGCACGACAACGCAAGGCTAGGCAATGCACGGCAAGGCAAGGAAAGGGTAACGCAAGGCAAGGCACTGTCAGGCGAGGCAAGGCTAATGCACGACAACGCAAGGCTAGGCAGTGCACGGCTAGGCAAGGAAAGAGTAACGGAAGGATAGGAAGGCAAGGCAAAGCAAGGCAAGGCAAGTGTAACAAACGGCACGGCACGGCAAGGGGAAACAAGGCTAAGGCACGACAACGCAAGCTAGGCAATGCACGGCAAGGCAAGGAAAGGGTAACGCAAGGCAAAGCACGGTCAGTCAAGGCAAGGCTAATGCACGACATCGCAAGGCTTGGCAGTGCACGGCTAGGCAAGGAAAGCGTAACAGAAGGAAAGGAAGGCAAGGCAAAGCAATGCAAGGCAAGTGAAACAAAAGGCACGGCACGGCAAGGGGAAAAAAGGGTAAGGCACGACAACGCAAGCTAGGCAAAGCACGGCAAGGCAAGGAAAGGGTAACGCAAGGCAAGGCACGGTGAGGCATGGCAAGGCTAATGCACGACAACGCACGGCTAGGCAAAGCAAGGCAAGGGAAGGAGAGGGTAACGCAAGGCCAGGCACGGTCAGTCGAGGGAAGGCTAATGCACGACAACGCAAGGCTTGGCAGTGCACGGCTAGGCAAGGAAAGCGTAACAGAAGGAAAGGAAGGCAAGGCAAAGCAATACAAGGCAAGTGAAACAAAAGGCACGGCACGGCAAGGGGAACCAAGGCTAAGGCACGACAACGCAAGCTAGGCAATGCACGGCAAGGCAAGGAAAGGGTAACGCAAGGCAAAGCACGGTCAGTCAAGGCATGGCTAATGCACGACATCGCAAGGCTTAGCAGTGCACGGCTAGGCAAGGAAAGCGTAACAGAAGGAAAGGAAGGCAAGGCAAAGCAATGCAAGGCAAGTGAAACAAAAGGCACGGCACGGCAAGGGGAAAAAAGGGTAAGGCACGACAACGCAAGCTAGGCAAAGCACGGCAAGGCAAGGAAAGGGTAACGCAAGGCAAGGCACGGTGAGGCATGGCAAGGCTAATGCACGACAACGCACGGCTAGGCAAAGCAAGGCAAGGGAAGGAGAGGGTAACGAAAGGCCAAGCACGGTCAGTCGAGGGAAGGCTAATGCACGACAACGCAAGGCTTAGCAGTGCACGGCTAGGCAAGGAAAGGGTAACGCAAGGCAAGGAATGCAAGGGAAAGCAAGGCAAGGCAAGAGTAACGGAAGGAACGGCACGGCAAGGGGAAGCAAGGCTAAGGCACGACAACGCAAGGCTAGGCAAAGCACGGCAAGGCAAGGAAAGGGTAACGCAAGGCAAGGCACTGTCAGGCAAGGCAAGGCTAATGCACGACAACGCAAGGCTAGGCAGTGCACGGCTAGGCAAGGAACGAGTAACGGAAGGATAGGAAAGGCAAGGCAAAGCAAGGCAAGGCAAGTGTAACAAAAGGCACGGCACGGCAAGGGGAAACAAGGCTAAGGCACGACAACGCAAGCTAGGCAATGCACGGCAAGGCAAGGAAAGGGTAACGCAAGGCAAGGCACGGTCAGTCGAGGCAAGGCTAATGCACGACAACGCAAGGCTTGGCAGTGCACGGATAGGCAAGGAAAGAGTAACAGAAGGAAAGGAAGGCAAGGCAAAGCAATGCAAGGCAAGTGAAACAAAAGGCACGGCACGGCAAGGAGAAACAAGGGTAAGGCACGACAACGCAAGCTAGGGAATGCACGGCAAGGCAAGGAAAGGGTAACGTAAGGCAAGGCACGGTGAGGCAAGGCAAGGCTAATGCACAACAACGCACGGGCTAGGCAATGCACGGCAAGGCAAGGAAAGGGTAACGCAAGGGAAGTCACGGTCAGGCGAGTCAAGGCTAAGGCACGACAACGCAAGGCTAGGCAATGCACGGAAGGCAAGCAAAGAGTAACGGAAGGCAAGGAAGGCAAGGGAAAGCAAGGCAAGGCAAGAGTAAGGGAAGGAACGGCACGGCAAGGGGAAACAAGGCTAAGGCACGACAACGCAAGCTGGGCAAAGCACGGCAAGGCAAGGAAAGGGTAACGCAAGGCAAGGCACGGTGAGGAAAGGCAAGGCTAATGCACAACAACGCACGTCTAGGCAATGCACGGCAAGGCAAGGAAAGGGTAACGCAAGGGAAGGCACGGTGAGGAAAGGCAAGGCTAATGCACAACAACGCACGTCTAGGCAATGCACGGCAAGGCAAGGAAAGGGTAACGCAAGGGAAGTCACGGTCAGGCGAGGCAAGGCTAAGGCACGACAACGCAAGGCTAGGCAATGCACGGCAAGGCAAGGAAAGAGTAACGGAATGTAAGGAATGCAAGGGAAAGCAAGGCAAGGCAAGAGTAACAGAAGGAACGGCACGGCAAGGGGAAACAAGGCTAAGGCACGACAACGCAAGCTAGGCAATGCACGGCAAGGCAAGGAAAGGGTAACGCAAGGCAAGGCACGGTCAGGAAATTCAAGGCTAATGCACGACAACGGAAGGCTAGGCAATGCACGGCAAGGCAAGGAAAGAGTAACGGAATGTAAGGAATGCAAGGGAAAGCAAGACAAGGCAAGAGTAACGGAAGGAACGGCACGGCAAGGGGAAACAAGGCTAAGGCACGACAACGCAAGGCTAGGCAAAGCACGGCAAGGCAAGGAAAGGGTAACGCAAGGCCAGGCACGGTCAGTCGAGGGAAGGCTAATGCACGACAACGCAAGGCTTAGCAGTGCACGGCTAGGCAAGGAAAGCGTAACCGAAGGAAAGGAAGGCAAGGCAAAGCAATGCAAGGCAAGTGAAACAAAAGGCACGGCACGGCAAGGGGAAACAAGGCTAAGGCACGACAACGCAAGCTAGGCAATGCACGGCAAGGCAAGGAAAGTGTAACGCAAGGCAAGGCACGGTCAGTCGAGGCAAGGCTAATGCACGACAACGCAAGGCTTGGCAGTGCACGGCTAGGGAAGGAAAGCGTAACAGAAGGAAAGGAAGGCAAGGCAAAGCAATGCAAGGCAAGTGAAACAAAAGGCACGGCACGGCAAGGGGAAAAAAGGGTAAGGCACGACAACGCAAGCTAGGCAATGCACGGCAAGGCAAGGAAAGGGTAACGTAAGGGAAGGCACGGTGAGGCAAGGCAAGGCTAATGCACAACAACGCACGGCTAGGCAATGGACGGCAAGGCAAGGAAAGGGTAACGCAAGGGAAGTCACGGTCAGGCGAGGCATGGCTGCGGCACGACAACGCAAGGCTAGGCAATGCACGGATGGTAAGCAAAGAGTAACGGAAGGCAAGGAAGGCAAGGGAAAGCAAGGCAAGTCAAGAGTAAGGGAAGGAACGGCACGGCAAGGGGAAACAAGGCTAAGGCACGACAACGCAAGCTGGGCAAAGCACGGCAAGGCAAGGAAAGGGTAACGCAAGGCAAGGCACGGTCAGGCAAGGCAAGGCTAATGCACGACAACGCAAGGCTAGGCAGTGCACGGCTAGGCAAGGAAAGAGTAACGGAAGGATAGGAAGGCAAGGCAAAGCAAGGCAAGGCAAGTGTAACAAACGGCACGGCACGGCAAGGGGAAACAAGGCTAAGGCACGACAACGCAAGCTAGGCAATGCACGGCAAGGCAAGGAAAAGGTAACGCAAGGCAAGGCACGGTCAGTCGAGGCAAGGCTAATGCACGACAACGCAAGGTTGGCAGTGCAAGGCTAGGCAAGGAAAGAGTAACAGAAGGAAAGGAAGGCAAGGCAAAGCAATGCAAGGCAAGTGAAACAAAAGGCACGGCACGGCAAGGACAAACAAGGGTAAGGCACGACAACGCAAGCTAGGCAATGCACGGCAAGGCAAGGAAAGGGTAACGTAAGGCAAGGCACGGTGAGGCAAGGCAAGGCTAATGCACAACAACGCAGGGCTAGGCAATGGACGGCAAGGCAAGGAAAGGGTAACGCAAGGGAAGTCACGGTCAGGCGAGTCAAGGATACGGCACGACAACGCAAGGCTAGGCAATGAACGGATGGTAAGCAAAGAGTAACGGAAGGCAAGGAAGGCAAGGGAAAGCAAGGCAAGTCAAGAGTAAGGGAAGGAACGGCACGGCAAGGGGAAACAAGGCTAAGGCACGACAACGCAAGCTGGGCAAAGCACGGCAAGGCAAGGAAAGGGTAACGCAAGGCAAGGCACGGTCAGGCAAGGCAAGGCTAATGCACGACAACGCAAGGCTAGGCAGTGCACGGCTAGGCAAGGAACGAGTAACGGAAGGAATGGAAGGCAAGGCAAAGCAAGGCAAGGCAAGTGTAACAAAAGGCACGGCACGGCAAGGGGAAACAAGGCTAAGGCACGACAACGCAAGCTAGGCAATGCACGGCAAGGCAAGGAAAGGGTAACGCAAGGCAAGGCAGGGTCAGGCGAGACAAGGCTAAGGCACGACAACGCAAGGCTAGGCAATGCACGGCAAGGCAAGGAAAGGGTAACGCAAGGGAAGGCACGGTGAGGAAAGGCAAGGCTAATGCACAACAACGCACGTCTTGGCAATGCACGGCAAGGCAAGGAAAGGGTAACGCAAGGGAAGTCACGGTCAGGCGAGGCAAGGCTAAGGCACGACAACGCAAGGCTAGGCAATGCACGGCAAGGCAAGGAAACAGTAACGGAATGTAAGGAATGCAAGGGAAAGCAAGGCAAGGCAAGAGTAACAGAAGGAACGGCACGGCAAGGGGAAACAAGGCTAAGGCACGACAACGCAAGCTAGGCAATGCACGGCAAGGCAAGGAAAGGGTAACGCAAGGCAAGGCACGGTCAGGAAATGCAAGGCTAATGCACGACAACGGAAGGCTAGGCAATGCACGGCAAGGCAAGGAAAGAGTAACGGAATGTAAGGAATGCAAGGGAAAGCAAGGCAAGGCAAGAGTAACGGAAGGAACGGCACGGCAAGGGGAAACAAGGCTAAGGCACGACAACGGAAGGCTAGGAAAAGCACGGCAAGGCAAGGAAAGGGTAACGCAAGGCAAGGCACGGTGAGGCATGGCAAGGCTAATGCACGACAACGCACGGCTAGGCAAAGCAAGGCAAGGGAAGGAGAGGGTAACGCAAGGCCAGGCACGGTCAGTCGAGGGAAGGCTAATGCACGACAACGCAAGGCTTAGCAGTGCACGGCTAGGCAAGGAAAGCGTAACAGAAGGAAAGGATGGCAAGGCAAAGCAATGCAAGGCAAGTGAAACAAAAGGCACGGCACGGCAAGGGGAAACAAGGCTAAGGCACGACAACGCAAGCTAGGCAATGCACGGCAAGGCAAGGAAACTGTAACGCAAGGCAAGGCACGGTCAGTCGAGGCAAGGCTAATGCACGACAACGCAAGGCTTGGCAGTGCACGGCTAGGGAAGGAAAGCGTAGCAGAAGGAAAGGAAGGCAAGGCAAAGCAATGCAAGGCAAGTGAAACAAAAGGCACGGCACGGTAAGGGGAAAAAAGGGTAAGGCACGACAACGCAAGCTCGGCAATGCACGGCAAGGCAAGGAAAGGGTAACGCAAGGCAAGGCACGGTCAGACAAGGCAAGGCTAATGCACGACAACGCAAGCCTAGGCAATGCACGGTAAGGCAAGGAAAGAGTAACGGAAGGCAAGGAATGCAAGGGAAACAAGGCAAGGCAAGAGTAACGGAAGGAACGGCACGGCAAGGGGAAGCAAAGCTAAGGCAAGACAACGCAAGGCTAGGCAATGCACGGCAAGGCAAGGAATGGGTAACGCAAGGCAAGGCACTGTTAGGCGAGGCAAGGCTAATGCACGACAACGCAAGGCTAGGCAGTGCACGGCTAGGCAAGGAAAGAGTAAAGGAAGGATAGGAAGGCAAGGCAAAGCAAGGCAAGGCAAGTGTAACAAACGGCACGGCACGGCAAGGGGAAACAAGGCTAAGGCACGACAACGCAAGCTAGGCAATGCACGGCAAGGCAAGGAAAGGGCAACGTAAGGCAAGGCACGGTGAGGCAAGGCAAGGCTAATGCACAACAACGCACGGCTAGGCAATGGACGGCAAGGCAAGGAAAGGGTAACGCAAGGGAAGTCACGGTCAGGCGAGTCAAGGCTAAGGCACGACAACGCAAGGCTAGGCAATGCACGGCAAGGCAAGGAAACAGTAACGGAATGTAAGGAATGCAAGGGAAAGCAAGGCAAGGCAAGAGTAACTGAAGGAACGTCACGGCAAGGGGAAACAAGGCTAAGGCACGACAACGCAAGGCTAGGCAAAGCACGGCAAGGCAAGGAAAGGGTAACGCAAGGCAAGGCACGGTGAGGCATGGCAAGGCTAATGCACGACAACGCACGGCTAGGCAAAGCAAGGCAAGGCAAGGAAAGGGTAACGCAAGGCAAGGCACGGTCAGTCGAGGCAAGGCTAATGCACGACAACGCAAGGCTTGGCAGTGCAAGGCTAGTCAAGGAAAGAGTAACGGAATGTAAGGAATGCAAGGGAAAGCAAGGCAAGGCAAGAGTAACGGAAGGAACGGCACGGCAAGGGGAAACAAGGCTAAGGCACGACAACGCAAGCTAGGCAATGCACGGCAAGGCAAGGAAAGTGTAACGCAAGGCAAGGCACGGTCAGTGGAGGCAAGGCTAATGCACGACAACGCAAGGCTTGGCAGTGCACGGCTAGGGAAGGAAAGCGTAACAGAAGGAAAGGAAGGCAAGGCAAAGCAATGCAAGGCAAGTGAAACAAAAGGCCGGCACGGCAAGGAGAAACAAGGGTAAGGCACGACAACGCAAGCTAGGGAATGCACGGCAAGGCAAGGAAAGGGTAACGTAAGGAAAGGCACGGTGAGGCAAGGCAAGGCTAATGCACAACAACGCACGGCTAGGGAATGGACGGCAAGGCAAGGAAAGGGTAACGCAAGGGAAGTCACGGTCAGGCGAGGCAAGGCTACGGCACGACAACGCAAGGCTAGGCAATGCACGGATGGTAAGCAAAGAGTAACGGAAGGCAAGGAAGGCAAGGGAAAGCAAGGCAAGTCAAGAGTAAGGGAAGGAACGGCACGGCAAGATGAAACAAGGCTAAGGCACGACAACGCAAGCTGGGCAAAGCACGGCAAGGCAAGGAAAGGGTAACGCAAGGCAAGGCACGGTCAGGCAAGGCAAGGCTAATGCACGACAACGCAAGGCTAGGCAGTGCACGGCTAGGCAAGGAACGAGTAACGGAAGGAATGGAAGGCAAGGCAAAGCAAGGCAAGGGAAGTGTAACAAAAGGCACGGCACGGCAAGGGGAAACAATGCTAAGGCACGACAACGCAAGCTAGGCAATGCACGGCAAGGCAAAGGAACGAGTAACGCAAGGCAAGGCAGGGTCAGGCGAGACAAGGCTAAGGCACGACAACGCAAGGCTAGGCAATGCACGGCAAGGCAAGGAAAGGGTAACGCAAGGAAAGGCACGGTGAGGAAAGGCAAGGCTAATGCACAACAACGCACGTCTAGGCAATGCACGGCAAGGCAAGGAAAGGGTAACGCAAGGGAAGTCACGGTCAGGCGATCAAGGCTAAGGCACGACAACGCAAGACTAGGCAATGCACGGCAAGGCAAGGAAAGAGTAACGGAATGTAAGGAATGCAAGGGAAAGCAAGGCAAGGCAAGAGTAACAGAAGGAACGGCACGGCAAGGGGAAACAAGGCTAAGGCACGACAACGCAAGCTAGGCAATGCACGGCAAGGCAAGGAAAGGGTAACGCAAGGCAAGGCAGGGTCAGGCGAGACAAGGCTAAGGCACGACAACGCAAGGCTAGGCAATGCACGGCAAGGCAAGGAAAGGGTAACGCAAGGAAAGGCACGGTGAGGAAAGGCAAGGCTAATGCACAACAACGCACGTCTAGGCAATGCACGGCAAGGCAAGGAAAGGGTAACGCAAGGGAAGTCACGGTCAGGCGAGGCAAGGCTAAGGCACGACAACGCAAGGCTAGGCAATGCACGGCAAGGCAAGGAAAGAGTAACGGAATATAAGGAATGCAAGGGAAAGCAAGGCAAGGCAAGAGTAACAGAAGGAACGTCACGGCAAGGGGCAACAAGGCTAAGGCACGACAACGCAAGCTAGGCAATGCACGGCAAGGCAAGGAAAGGGTAACGCAAGGCAAAGCACGGTCAGTCAAGGCAAGGCTAATGCACGACATCGCAAGGCTTGGCAGTGCACGGCTAGGCAAGGAAAGCGTAACAGAAGGAAAGGAAGGCAAGGCAAAGCAATGCAAGGCAAGTGAAACAAAAGGCACGGCACGGCAAGGGGAAAAAAGGGTAAGGCACGACAACGCAAGCTAGGCAAAGCACGGCAAGGCAAGGAAAGGGTAACGCAAGGCAAGGCACGGTGAGGCATGGCAAGGCTAATGCACGACAACGCACGGCTAGGCAAAGCAAGGCAAGGGAAGGAGAGGGTAACGCAAGGCCAGGCACGGTCAGTCGATGGAAGGCTAATGCACGACAACGCAAGGCTTAGCAGTGCACGGCTAGGCAAGGAAAGCGTAACATAAGGAAAGGAAGGCAAGGCAAAGCAATGCAAGGCAAGTGAAACAAAAGGCACGGCACGGCAAGGGGAAACAAGGCTAAGGCACGACAACGCAAGCTAGGCAATGTACGGCAAGGCAAGGAAAGGGTAACGTAAGGCAAGGCACGGTGAGGCAAGGCAAGGCTAATGCACAACAACGCAGGGCTAGGCAATGGACGGCAAGGCAAGGAAAGGGTAACGCAAGGGAAGTCACGGTCAGGCGAGTCAAGGATACGGCACGACAACGCAAGGCTAGGCAATGAACGGATGGTAAGCAAAGAGTAACGGAAGGCAAGGAAGGCAAGGGAAAGCAAGGCAAGTCAAGAGTAAGGGAAGGAACGGCACGGCAAGGGGAAACAAGGCTAAGGCACGACAACGCAAGCTGGGCAAAGCACGGCAAGGCAAGGAAAGGGTAACGCAAGGCAAGGCACGGTCAGGCAAGGCAAGGCTAATGCACGACAACGCAAGGCTAGGCAGTGCACGGCTAGGCAAGGAACGAGTAACGGAAGGAATGGAAGGCAAGGCAAAGCAAGGCAAGGCAAGTGTAACAAAAGGCACGGCACGGCAAGGGGAAACAAGGCTAAGGCACGACAACGCAAGCTAGGCAATGCACGGCAAGGCAAGGAAAGGGTAACGCAAGGCAAGGCAGGGTCAGGCGAGACAAGGCTAAGGCACGACAACGCAAGGCTAGGCAATGCACGGCAAGGCAAGGAAAGGGTAACGCAAGGGAAGGCACGGTGAGGAAAGGCAAGGCTAATGCACAACAACGCACGTCTTGGCAATGCACGGCAAGGCAAGGAAAGGGTAACGCAAGGGAAGTCACGGTCAGGCGAGGCAAGGCTAAGGCACGACAACGCAAGGCTAGGCAATGCACGGCAAGGCAAGGAAACAGTAACGGAATGTAAGGAATGCAAGGGAAAGCAAGGCAAGGCAAGAGTAACAGAAGGAACGGCACGGCAAGGGGAAACAAGGCTAAGGCACGACAACGCAAGCTAGGCAATGCACGGCAAGGCAAGGAAAGGGTAACGCAAGGCAAGGCACGGTCAGGAAATGCAAGGCTAATGGACGACAACGGAAGGCTAGGCAATGCACGGCAAGGCAAGGAAAGAGTAACGGAATGTAAGGAATGCAAGGGAAAGCAAGGCAAGGCAAGAGTAACGGAAGGAACGGCACGGCAAGGGGAAACAAGGCTAAGGCACGACAACGCAAGGCTAGGAAAAGCACGGCAAGGCAAGGAAAGGGTAACGCAAGGCAAGGCACGGTGAGGCATGGCAAGGCTAATGCACGACAACGCACGGCTAGGCAAAGCAAGGCAAGGGAAGGAGAGGGTAACGCAAGGCCAGGCACGGTCAGTCGAGGGAAGGCTAATGCACGACAACGCAAGGCTTAGCAGTGCACGGCTAGGCAAGGAAAGCGTAACAGAAGGAAAGGAAGGCAAGGCAAAGCAATGCAAGGCAAGTGAAACAAAAGGCACGGCACGGCAAGGGGAAACAAGGCTAAGGCACGACAACGCAAGCTAGGCAATGCACGGCAAGGCAAGGAAACTGTAACGCAAGGAAAGGCACGGTCAGTCGAGGCAAGGCTAATGCACGACAACGCAAGGCTTGGCAGTGCACGGCTAGGGAAGGAAAGCGTAGCAGAAGGAAAGGAAGGCAAGGCAAAGCAATGCAAGGCAAGTGAAACAAAAGGCACGGCACGGTAAGGGGAAAAAAGGGTAAGGCACGACAACGCAAGCTCGGCAATGCACGGCAAGGCAAGGAAAGGGTAACGCAAGGCAAGGCACGGTCAGACAAGGCAAGGCTAATGCACGACAACGCAAGCCTAGGCAATGCACGGTAAGGCAAGAAAAGAGTAACGGAAGGCAAGGAATGCAAGGGAAACAAGGCAAGGCAAGAGTAACGGAAGGAACGGCACGGCAAGGGGAAGCAAAGCTAAGGCAAGACAACGCAAGGCTAGGCAATGCACGGCAAGGCAAGGAAAGGGTAACGCAAGGCAAGGCACTGTCAGGCGAGGCAAGGCTAATGCACGACAACGCAAGGCTAGGCAGTGCACGGCTAGGCAAGGAAAGAGTAACGGAAGGATAGGAAGGCAAGGCAAAGCAAGGCAAGGCAAGTGTAACAAACGGCACGGCACGGCAAGGGGAAACAAGGCTAAGGCACGACAACGCAAGCTAGGCAATGCACGGCAAGGCAAGGAAAGGGTAACGTAAGGCAAGGCACGGTGAGGCAAGGCAAGGCTAATGCACAACAACGCACGGCTAGGCAATGGACGGCAAGGCAAGGAAAGGGTAACGCAAGGGAAGTCACGGTCAGGCGAGTCAAGGCTACGGCACGACAACGCAAGGCTAGGCAATGAACGGATGGTAAGCAAAGAGTAACGGAAGGCAAGGAAGGCAAGGGAAAGCAAGGCAAGTCAAGAGTAAGGGAAGGAACGGCACGGCAAGGGGAAACAAGGCTAAGGCACGACAACGCAAGCTGGGCAAAGCACGGCAAGGCAAGGAAAGGGTAACGCAAGGCAAGGCACGGTCAGGCAAGGCAAGGCTAATGCACGACAACGCAAGGCTAGGCAGTACACGGCTAGGCAAGGAACGAGTAACGGAAGGAATGGAAGGCAAGGCAAAGCAAGGCAAGGCAAGTGTAACAAAAGGCACGGCACGGCAAGGGGAAACAAGGCTAAGGCACGACAACGCAAGCTAGGCAATGCACGGCAAGGCAAGGAAAGGGTAACGCAAGGCAAGGCAGGGTCAGGCGAGACAAGGCTAAGGAACGACAACGCAAGGCTAGGCAATGCACGGCAAGGCAAGGAAAGGGTAACGCAAGGGAAGGCACGGTGAGGAAAGGCAAGGCTAATGCACAACAACGCACGTCTTGGCAATGCACGGCAAGGCAAGGAAAGGGTAACGCAAGGGAAGTCACGGTCAGGCGAGGCAAGGCTAAGGCACGACAACGCAAGGCTAGGCAATGCACGGCAAGGCAAGGAAACAGTAACGGAATGTAAGGAATGCAAGGGAAAGCAAGGCAAGGCAAGAGTAACAGAAGGAACGGCACGGCAAGGGGAAACAAGGCTAAGGCACGACAACGCAAGCTAGGCAATGCACGGCAAGGCAAGGAAAGGGTAACGCAAGGCAAGGCACGGTCAGGAAATGCAAGGCTAATGCACGACAACGGAAGGCTAGGCAATGCACGGCAAGGCAAGGAAAGAGTAACGGAATGTAAGGAATGCAAGGGAAAGCAAGGCAAGGCAAGAGTAACGGAAGGAACGTCACGGCAAGGGGAAACAAGGCTAAGGCACGACAACGCAAGGCTAGGCAAAGCACGGCAAGGCAAGGAAAGGGTAACGCAAGGCAAGGCACGGTGAGGCATGGCAAGGCTAATGCACGACAACGCACGGCTAGGCAAAGCAAGGCAAGGCAAGGAAAGGGTAACGCAAGGCAAGGCACGGTCAGTCGAGGCAAGGCTAATGCACGACAACGCAAGGCTTGGCAGTGCAAGGCTAGTCAAGGAAAGAGTAACGGAATGTAAGGAATGCAAGGGAAAGCAAGGCAAGGCAAGAGTAACGGAAGGAACGGCACGGCAAGGGGAAACAAGGCTAAGGCACGACAACGCAAGCTAGGCAATGCACGGCAAGGCAAGGAAAGTGTAACGCAAGGCAAGGCACGGTCAGTCGAGGCAAGGCTAATGCACGACAACGCAAGGCTTGGCAGTGCACGGCTAGGGAAGGAAAGCATAACAGAAGGAAAGGAAGGCAAGGCAAAGCAATGCAAGGCAAGTGAAACAAAAGGCACGGCACGGCAAGGAGAAACAAGGGTAAGGCACGACAACGCAAGCTAGGGAATGCACGGCAAGGCAAGGAAAGGGTAACGTAAGGAAAGGCACGGTGAGGCAAGGCAAGGCTAATGCACAACAACGCACGGCTAGGGAATGGACGGCAAGGCAAGGAAAGGGTAACGCAAGGGAAGTCACGGTCAGGCGAGGCAAGGCTACGGCATGACAACGCAAGGCTAGGCAATGCACGGATGGTAAGCAAAGAGTAACGGAAGGCAAGGAAGGCAAGGGAAAGCAAGGCAAGTCAAGAGTAAGGGAAGGAACGGCACGGCAAGATGAAACAAGGCTAAGGCACGACAACGAAAGCTGGGCAAAGCACGGCAAGGCAAGGAAAGGGTAACGCAAGGCAAGGCACGGTCAGGCAAGGCAAGGCTAATGCACGACAACGCAAGGCTAGGCAGTGCACGGCTAGGCAAGGAACGAGTAACGGAAGGAATGGAAGGCAAGGCAAAGCAAGGCAAGGCAAGTGTAACAAAAGGCACGGCACGGCAAGGGGAAACAATGCTAAGGCACGACAACGCAAGCTAGGCAATGCACGGCAAGGCAAGGAAAGGGTAACGCAAGGCAAGGCAGGGTCAGACGAGACAAGGCTAAGGCACGACAACGCAAGGCTAGGCAATGCACGGCAAGGCAAGGAAAGGGTAACGCAAGGAAAGGCACGGTGAGGAAAGGCAAGGCTAATGCACAACAACGCACGTCTAGGCAATGCACGGCAAGGCAAGGAAAGGGTAACGCAAGGGAAGTCACGGTTAGGCGAGGCAAGGCTAAGGCACGACAACGCAAGGCTAGGCAATGCACGGCAAGGCAAGGAAAGAGTAACGGAATGTAAGGAATGCAAGGGAAAGCAAGGCAAGGCAAGAGTAACAGAAGGAACGGCACGGCAAGGGGAAACAAGGCTAAGGCACGACAACGCAAGCTAGGCAATGCACGGCAAGGCAAGGAAAGGGTAACGCAAGGCAAGGCAGGGTCAGGCGAGACAAGGCTAAGGCACGACAACGCAAGGCTAGGCAATGCACGGCAAGGCAAGGAAAGGGTAACGCAAGGAAAGGCACGGTGAGGAAAGGCAAGGCTAATGCACAACAACGCACGTCTAGGCAATGCACGGCAAGGCAAGGAAAGGGTAACGCAAGGGAAGTCACGGTCAGGCGAGGCAAGGCTAAGGCACGACAACGCAAGGCTAGGCAATGCACGGCAAGGCAAGGAAAGAGTAACGGAATGTAAGGAATGCAAGGGAAAGCAAGGCAAGGCAAGAGTAACAGAAGGAACGGCACGGCAAGGGGAAACAAGGCTAAGGCACGACAACGCAAGCTAGGCAATCCACGGCAAGGCAAGGAAAGGGTAACGCAAGGCAAGGCACGGTCAGGAAATGCAAGGCTAATGCACGACAACGGAAGGCTAGGCAATGCACGGCAAGGCAAGGAAAGAGTAACGGAATGTAAGGAATGCAAGGGAAAGCAAGGCAAGGCAAGAGTAACGGAAGGAACGGCACGGCAAGGGGAAACAAGGCTAAGGCACGACAACGCAAGGCTAGGCAAAGCACGGCAAGGCAAGGAAAGGGTAACGCAAGGCAAGGCACGGTGAGGCATGGCAAGGCTAATGCACGACAACGCACGGCTAGGCAAAGCAAGGCAAGGGAAGGAGAGGGTAACGCAAGGCCAGGCACGGTCAGTCGAGGGAAGGCTAATGCACGACAACGCAAGGCTTGGCAGTGCACGGCTAGGCAAGGAAAGCGTAACAGAAGGAAAGGAAGGCAAGGCAAAGCAATGCAAGGCAAGTGAAACAAAAGGCACGGCACGGCAAGGGGAAACAAGGCTAAGGCACGACAACGCAAGCTAGGCAATGCACGGCAAAGCAAGGAAAGTGTAACGCAAGGCAAGGTACGGTCAGTCGAGGCAAGGCTAATGCACGACAACGCAAGGCTTGGAAGTGCACGGCTAGGGAAGGAAAGCGTAACAGAAGGAAAGGAAGGCAAGGCAAAGCAATGCAAGGCAAGTGAAACAAAAGGCATGGCACGGCAAGGGGAAACAAGTGTAAGGCACGACAACGCAAGCTAGGCAATGCACGGCAAGGCAAGGAAAGGGTAACGTAAGGGAAGGCACGGTGAGGCAAGGCAAGGCTAATGCACAACAACGCACGGCTAGGCAATGGACGGCAAGACAAGGAAAGGGTAACGCAAGGGAAGTCACGGTCAGGCGAGGCATGGCTACGGCACGACAACGCAAGGCTAGGCAATGCACGGATGTTAAGCAAAGAGTAACGGAAGGCAAGGAATGCAAGGGAAAGCAAGGCAAGTCAAGAGTAAGGGAAGGAACGGCACGGCAAGGGGAAACAAGGCTAAGGCACGACAACGCAAGCTGGGCAAAGCACGGCAAGGCAAGGAAAGGGTAACGCAAGGCAAGGCACGGTCAGGCAAGGCAAGGCTTATGCACGACAAGGCAAGGCTAGGCAGTGCACGGCTAGGCAAGGAACGAGTAACGGAAGGAATGGAAGGCAAGGCAAAGCAAGGCAAGGCAAGTGTAACAAAAGGCACGGCACGGCAATGGGAAACAAGGCTAAGGCACGACAACGCAAGCTAGGCAATGCACGGCAAAGCAAGGAAAGGGTAACGCAAGGCAAGGCAGGGTCAGGCGAGACAAGGCTAAGGCACGACAACGCAAGGCTAGGCAATGCACGGCAAGGCAAGGAAAGGGTAACGCAAGGCAAGGCACGGTGAGGAAAGGCAAGGCTAATGCACAACAACGCACGTCTAGGCAATGCACGGCAAGGCAAGGAAAGAGTAACGGAATGTAAGGAATGCAAGGGAAAGCAAGGCAAGGCAAGAGTAACGGAAGGAACGGCACGGCAAGGGGAAACAAGGCTAAGGCACGACAACGCAAGCTAGGCAAAGCACGGCAAGGCAAGGAAAGGGTAACGCAAGGCAAGGCACGGTGAGGCAATGGCAAGGCTAATGCACGACAACGCACGGCTAGGCAAAACAAGGCAAGGGACGGAGAGGGTAACGCAAGGCAAGGCACGGTCAAGCGAGGCAAGGCTAAGGCACGACAACGGAAGGCTAGGCAATGCACGTAATATAAGCAAAGAGTAACGGAAGGCAAGGAAGGCAAGGGAAAGCAAAGCAAGTTAAGAGTAAGGGAAGGAACGGCACGGCAAGGGGAAACAAGGCTAAGGCACGAAAACGCAAGCTAGGCAAAGCACGGCAAGGCAAGGAAAGGGTAACGCAAGGCAAGGCAGGGTCAGGCTAGGCAAGGCTAATGCACGACAACGCAAGGCTAGGCAGTGCACGGCTAGGCAAGGAACGAGTAACGGAAGGAATGAAAGGCAAGGCAAAGCAAGGCAAGGCAAGTGAACGAAAAGGCACGGCACGGCAAGGGGAAACAAGGCTAAGGCACGACAACGCAAGCTAGGCAATGCACGGCAAGGCAAGGAAAGGGTAACGCAAGGCAAGGCAGGGTCAGTCGAGGCAAGGCTAATGCACGACAACGCAAGGCTTGGCAGTGCACGGCTAGGCAAGGAACGAGTAACAGAAGGAAAGGAACGCAAGGCAAAGCAATGCAAGGCAAGTGAAACAAAAGGCACGGCACGGCAAGGGGAAACAAGGGTAAGGCACGACAACGCAAGCTAGGCAATGCACGGCAAGGCAAGGAAAGGGTAACGCAAGGCAAGGCACGGTGAGGCAAGGCAAGGCTAATGCACAACAACGCACGGCTAGGCAATGCACGGCAAGGCAAGGAAAGGGTAACGCAAGTGAAGTCACGGTCAGGCGAGGCAAGGCTAAGGCACGACAACGAAAGGCTAGGCAATGCAGGTAAGGCAAGCAAGGAGTAACGGAAGGGAAGGAAGGCAAGGGAAAGCAAGGCAAGGCAAGGTTAACGGAAGGAACGGCTCGGCAAGGGGAAACAAGGCTAAGGCACGGCTACGGACGGCTAGGCAATGCACGGCCAGGCAAGGAAAGGGTAACGAAAGGCAAGGCACGGTGAGGCAAGTCAAGGCTAAGGCACGAAAACGCAAGGCTAGGCAGTGCACGGAAGGCAAGCAAAGAGTAACGGAAGGCAAGGAAGGCAAGGGAAAGCAAGGCAAGTTAAGGGTAAGGGAGGGAACGGCACTGCAAGGGTTAACAAGGCTAAGGCACGACAAAGCAAGCTAGGCAATGCACGGCAAGGCAAGGAAAGGGTAACGCAAGGCAAGGCACGGTCAGGAAATGCAAGGCTAATGCACGACAACGGAAGGCTAGGCAATGCACGGCAAGGCAAGGAAAGAGTAACGGAATGTAAGGAATGCAAGGGAAAGCAAGGGAAGGCAAGAGTAACGGAAGGAACGGCACGGCAAAAGGAAACAAGGCTAAGGCACCACAACGCAAGGCTAGGCAAAGCACGGCAAGGCAAGGAAAGGGTAACGCAAGGCAAGGCACGGTGAGGCAAGGCAAGGCTAATGCACGACAACGCACGGCTAGGCAAAGCAAGGCAAGGGAAGGAGAGGGTAACGCAAGGCCAGGCACGGTCAGTCGAGGGAAGGCTAATGCACGACAACGCAAGGCTTGGCAGTGCACGGTTAGGCAAGGAAAGCGTAACAGAAGGAAAGGAAGGCAAGGCAAAGCAATGCAAGGCAAGTGAAACAAAAGGCACGGCACGGCAAGGGGAAACAAGGCTAAGGCACGACAACGCAAGCTAGGCAATGCACGGCAAGGCAAGGAAAGGGTAACGCAAGGCAAAGCACGGTCAGTCAAGGCAAGGCTAATGCACGACATCGCAAGGCTTGGCAGTGCACGGCTAGGCAAGGAAAGCGTAACAGAAGGAAAGGAAGGCAAGGCAAAGCAATGCAAGGCAAGTGAAACAAAAGGCACGGCACGGCAAGGGGAAAAAAGGGTAAGGCACGACAACGCAAGCTAGGCAAAGCACGGCAAGGCAAGGAAAGGGTAACGCAAGGCAAGGCACGGTGAGGCATGGCAAGGCTAATGCACGACAACGCACGGCTAGGCAAAGCAAGGCAAGGGAAGGAGAGGGTAACGCAAGGCAAGGCACGGTCAGTCGAGGCAAGGCTAATGCACGACAACGCAAGGCTTGGCAGTGCACGGCTAGGGAAGGAAAGCGTAGCAGAAGGAAAGGAAGGCAAGGCAAAGCAATGCAAGGCAAGTGAAACAAAAGGCACTTCACGGTAAGGGGAAAAAAGGGTAAGGCACGACAACGCAAGCTCGGCAATGCACGGCAAGGCAAGGAAAGGGTAACGCAAGGCAAGGCACGGTCATACAAGGCAAGGCTAATGCACGACAACGCAAGCCTAGGCAATGCACGGTAAGGCAAGGAAAGAGTAACGGAAGGCAAGGAATGCAAGGGAAACAAGGCAAGGCAAGAGTAACGGAAGGAACGGCACGGCAAGGGGAAGCAAAGCTAAGGCACGACAACGCAAGGCTAGGCAATGCACGGCAAGGCAAGGAAAGGGTAACGCAAGGCAAGGCACTGTCAGGCGAGGCAAGGCTAATGCACGACAACGCAAGGCTAGGCAGTGCACGGCTAGGCAAGGAAAGAGTAACGGAAGTATAGGAAGGCAAGGCAAAGCAAGGCAAGGCAAGTGTAACAAACGGCACGGCACGGCAAGGGGAAACAATGCTAAGGCACGACAACGCAAGCTAGGCAATGCACGGCAAGGCAAGGAAAGGGTAACGCAAGGCAAGGCACGGTCAGTCGAGGCAAGGATAATGCACGACAACGCAAGGCTTGGCAGTGCAAGGCTAGGCAAGGAAAGAGTAACAGAAGGAAAGGAAGGCAAGGCAAAGCAATGCAAGGCAAGTGAAACAAAAGGCACGGCACGGCAAGGACAAACAAGGGTAAGGCACGACAACGCAAGCTAGGCAATGCACGGCAAGGCAAGGAAAGGGTAACGTAAGGCAAGGCACGGTGAGGCAAGGCAAGGCTAAAGCACAACAACGCACGGCTAGGCAATGGACGGCAAGGCAAGGAAAGGGTAACGCAAGGGAAGTCACGGTCAGGCGAGTCAAGGCTACGGCACGACAACGCAAGGCTAGGCAATGAACGGATGGTAAGCAAAGAGTAACGGAAGGCAAGGAAGGCAAGGGAAAGCAAGGCAAGTCAAGAGTAAGGGAAGGAACGGCACGGCAAGGGGAAACAAGGCGAAGGCACGACAACGCAAGCTGGGCAAAGCACGGCAAGGCAAGGAAAGGGTAACGCAAGGCAAGGCACGGTCAGGCAAGGCAAGGCTAATGCACGACAACGCAAGGCTAGGCAGTGCACGGCTAGGCAAGGAACGAGTAACGGAAGGAATGGAAGGCAAGGCAAAGCAAGGCAAGTGTAACAAAAGGCACGGCACGGCAAGGGGAAACAAGGCTAAGGCACGACAACGCAAGCTAGGCAATGCACGGCAAGGCAAGGAAAGGGTAACGCAAGGCAAGGCAGGGTCAGGCGAGACAAGGCTAAGTAACGACAACGCAAGGCTAGGCAATGCACGGCAAGGCAAGGAAAGGGTAAGGCAAGGGAAGGCACGGTGAGGAAAGGCAAGGCTAATGCACAACAACGCACGTCTTGGCAATGCACGGCAAGGCAAGGAAAGGGTAACGCAAGGGAAGTCACGGTCAGGCGAGGCAAGGCTAAGGCACGACAACGCAAGGCTAGGCAATGCACGGCAAGGCAAGGAAACAGTAACGGAATGTAAGGAATGCAAGGGAAAGCAAGGCAAGGCTAGAGTAACAGAAGGAACGGCACGGCAAGGGGAAACAAGGCTAAGGCACGACAACGCAAGCTAGGCAATGCACGGCAAGGCAAGGAAAGGGTAACGCAAGGCAAGGCACGGTCAGGAAATGCAAGGCTAATGCACGACAACGGAAGGCTAGGCAATGCACGGCAAGGCAAGGAAAGAGTAACGGAATGTAAGGAATGCAAGGGAAAGCAAGGCAAGGCAAGAGTAACGGAAGGAACGGCACGGCAAGGGGAAACAAGGCTAAGGCACGACAACGCAAGGCTAGACAAAGCACGGCAAGGCAAGGAAAGGGTAACGCAAGGCAAGGCACGGTGAGGCATGGCAAGGCTAATGCACGACAACGCACGGCTAGGCAAAGCAAGGCAAGGCAAGGAAAGGGTAACGCAAGGCAAGTCACGGTCAGTCGAGGCAAGGCTAATGCACGACAACGCAAGGCTTGGCAGTGCAAGGCTAGTCAAGGAAAGAGTGACGGAATGTAAGGAATGCAAGGGAAAGCAAGGCAAGGCAAGAGTAACGGAAGGAACGGCACGGCAAGGGGAAACAAGGCTAAGGAACGACAACGCAAGCTAGGCAATGCACGGCAAGGCAAGGAAAGTGTAACGCAAGGCAAGGCACGGTCAGTCGAGGCAAGGCTAATGCACGACAACGCAAGGCTTGGCAGTGCACGGCTAGGGAAGGAAAGCGTAACAGAAGGAAAGGAAGGCAAGGCAAAGCAATGCAAGGCAAGTGAAACAAAAGGCACGGCACGGCAAGGGGAAACAAGGGTAAGGCACGACAACGCAAGCTAGGCAATGCACGGCAAGGCAAGGAAAGGGTAACGTAAGGGAAGGCACGGTGAGGCAAGGCACGGCTAATGCACAACAACGCACGGCTAGGCAATGGACGGCAAAGCAATTAAAGGGTAACGCAAGGGAAGTCACGGTCAGGCAAGGCATGGCTACGGCACGACAACGCAAGGCTAGGCAATGCACGGATGGTAAGCAAAGAGTAACGGAAGGAATGGAAGGCAAGGGGAAACAAGGCAAGTCAAGAGTAAGGGAAGGAACGGCACGGCAAGGGGAAACAAGGCTAAGGTACGACAACGCAAGCTGGGCAAAGCACGGCAAGGCAAGGAAAGGGTAACGCAAGGCAAGGCACGGTCAGGCAAGGCAAGGCTAATGCACGACAACGCAAGGCTAGGCAGTGCACGGCTAGGCAAGGAACGAGTAACGGAAGGATAGGAAGGCAAGGCAAAGCAAGGCAAGGCAAGTGTAACAAACGGCACGGCACGGCAAGGGGAAACAAGGCTAAGGCACGACAACGCAAGCTAGGCAATGCACGGCAAGGCAAGGAAAAGGTAACGCAAGGCAAGGCACGGTCAGTCGAGGCAAGGCTAATGCACGACAACGCAAGGCTTGGCAGTGCAAGGCTAGGCAAGGAAAGAGTAACAGAAGGAAAGGAAGGCAAGGCAAAGCAATGCAAGGCAAGTGAAACAAAAGGCACGGCACGGCAAGGACAAACAAGGGTAAGGCACGACAACGCAAGCTAGGCAATACACGGCAAGGCAAGGAAAGGGTAACGTAAGGCAAGGCACGGTGAGGCAAGGCAAGGCTAATGCACAACAACGCAGGGCTAGGCAATGGACGGCAAGGCAAGGAAAGGGTAACGCAAGGGAAGTCACGGTCAGGCGAGTCAAGGATACGGCACGACAACGCAAGGCTAGGCAATGAACGGATGGTAAGCAAAGAGTAACGGAAGGCAAGGAAGGCAAGGGAAAGCAAGGCAAGTCAAGAGTAAGGGAAGGAACGGCACGGCAAGGGGAAACAAGGCTAAGGCACGACAACGCAAGCTGGGCAAAGCACGGCAAGGCAAGGAAAGGGTAACGCAAGGCAAGGCACGGTGAGGAAAGGCAAGGCTAATGCACAACAACGCACGTCTAGGCAATGCACGGCAAGGCAAGGAAAGGGTAACGCAAGGGAAGGCACGGTGAGGAAAGGCAAGGCTAATGCACAACAACGCACGTCTAGGCAATGCACGGCAAGGCAAGGAAAGGGTAACGCAAGGGAAGTCACGGTCAGGCGAGGCAAGGCTAAGGCACGACAACGCAAGGCTAGGCAATGCACGGCAAGGCAAGGAAAGAGTAACGGAAAGTAAGGAATGCAAGGGAAAGCAAGGCAAGGCAAGAGTAACAGAAGGAACGGCACTGCAAGGGGAAACAAGGCTAAGGCACGACAACGCAAGCTAGGCAATGCACGGCAAGGCAAGGAAAGGGTAACGCAAGGCAAGGCACGGTCAGGAAATGCAAGGCTAATGCACGACAACGGAAGGCTAGGCAATGCACGGCAAGGCAAGGAAAGAGTAACGGAATGTAAGGAATGCAAGGGAAAGCAAGACAAGGCAAGAGTAACGGAAGGAACGGCACGGCAAGGGGAAACAAGGCTAAGGCACGACAACGCAAGCTAGGCAATGTACGGCAAGGCAAGGAAACTGTAACGCAAGGCAAGGCACGGTCAGTCGAGGCAAGTGTAATGCACGACAACGCAAGGCTTGGCAGTGCACGGCTAGGGAAGGAAAGCGTAGCAGAAGGAAAGGAAGGCAAGGCAAAGCAATGCAAGGCAAGTGAAACAAAAGGCACGGCACGGTAAGGGGAAAAAAGGGTAAGGCACGACAACGCAAGCTAGGCAATGCACGGCAAGGCAAGGAAAGGGTAACGCAAGGCAAGGCACGGTCAGACAAGGCAAGGCTAATGCACGACAACGCAAGCCTAGGCAATGCACGGTAAGGCAAGGAAAGAGTAACGGAAGGCAAGGAATGCAAGGGAAACAAGGCAAGGCAAGAGTAACGGAAGGAACGGCACGGCAAGGGGAAGCAAAGCTAAGGCACGACAACGCAAGGCTAGGCAATGCACGGCAAGGCAAGGAAAGGGTAACGCAAGGCAAGGCACTGTCAGGCGAGGCAAGGCTAATGCACGACAACGCAAGGCTAGGCAGTGCACGGCTAGGCAAGGAAAGAGTAACGGAAGGATAGGAAGGCAAGGCAAAGCAAGGCAAGGCAAGTGTAACAAACGGCACGGCACGGCAAGGGGAAACAAGGCTAAGGCACGACAACGCAAGCTAGGCAATGCACGGCAAGGCAAGGAAAAGGTAACGCAAGGCAAGGCACGGTCAGTCGAGGCAAGGCTAATGCACGACAACGCAAGGTTGGCAGTGCAAGGCTAGGCAAGGAAAGAGTAACAGAAGGAAAGGAAGGCAAGGCAAAGCAATGCAAGGCAAGTGAAACAAAAGGCACGGCACGGCAAGGACAAACAAGGGTAAGGCACGACAACGCAAGCTAGGCAATGCACGGCAAGGCAAGGAAAGGGTAACGTAAGGCAAGGCACGGTGAGGCAAGGCAAGGCTAATGCACAACAACGCAGGGCTAGGCAATGGACGGCAAGGCAAGGAAAGGGTAACGCAAGGGAAGTCACGGTCAGGCGAGTCAAGGATACGGCACGACAACGCAAGGCTAGGCAATGAACGGATGGTAAGCAAAGAGTAACGGAAGGCAAGGAAGGCAAGGGAAAGCAAGGCAAGTCAAGAGTAAGGGAAGGAACGGCACGGCAAGGGGAAACAAGGCTAAGGCACGACAACGCAAGCTGGGCAAAGCACGGCAAGGCAAGGAAAGGGTAACGCAAGGCAAGGCACGGTCAGGCAAGGCAAGGCTAATGCACGACAACGCAAGGCTAGGCAGTGCACGGCTAGGCAAGGAACGAGTAACGGAAGGAATGGAAGGCAAGGCAAAGCAAGGCAAGGCAAGTGTAACAAAAGGCACGGCACGGCAAGGGGAAACAAGGCTAAGGCACGACAACGCAAGCTAGGCAATGCACGGCAAGGCAAGGAAAGGGTAACGCAAGGCAAGGCAGGGTCAGGCGAGACAAGGCTAAGGCACGACAACGCAAGGCTAGGCAATGCACGGCAAGGCAAGGAAAGGGTAACGCAAGGGAAGGCACGGTGAGGAAAGGCAAGGCTAATGCACAACAACGCACGTCTTGGCAATGCACGGCAAGGCAAGGAAAGGGTAACGCAAGGGAAGTCACGGTCAGGCGAGGCAAGGCTAAGGCACGACAACGCAAGGCTAGGCAATGCACGGCAAGGCAAGGAAACAGTAACGGAATGTAAGGAATGCAAGGGAAAGCAAGGCAAGGCAAGAGTAACAGAAGGAACGGCACGGCAAGGGGAAACAAGGCTAAGGCACGACAACGCAAGCTAGGCAATGCACGGCAAGGCAAGGAAAGGGTAACGCAAGGCAAGGCACGGTCAGGAAATGCAAGGCTAATGGACGACAACGGAAGGCTAGGCAATGCACGGCAAGGCAAGGAAAGAGTAACGGAATGTAAGGAATGCAAGGGAAAGCAAGGCAAGGCAAGAGTAACGGAAGGAACGGCACGGCAAGGGGAAACAAGGCTAAGGCACGACAACGCAAGGCTAGGAAAAGCACGGCAAGGCAAGGAAAGGGTAACGCAAGGCAAGGCACGGTGAGGCATGGCAAGGCTAATGCACGACAACGCACGGCTAGGCAAAGCAAGGCAAGGGAAGGAGAGGGTAACGCAAGGCCAGGCACGGTCAGTCGAGGGAAGGCTAATGCACGACAACGCAAGGCTTAGCAGTGCACGGCTAGGCAAGGAAAGCGTAACAGAAGGAAAGGAAGGCAAGGCAAAGCAATGCAAGGCAAGTGAAACAAAAGGCACGGCACGGCAAGGGGAAACAAGGCTAAGGCACGACAACGCAAGCTAGGCAATGCACGGCAAGGCAAGGAAACTGTAACGCAAGGCAAGGCACGGTCAGTCGAGGCAAGGCTAATGCACGACAACGCAAGGCTTGGCAGTGCACGGCTAGGGAAGGAAAGCGTAGCAGAAGGAAAGGAAGGCAAGGCAAAGCAATGCAAGGCAAGTGAAACAAAAGGCACGGCACGGTAAGGGGAAAAAAGGGTAAGGCACGACAACGCAAGCTCGGCAATGCACGGCAAGGCAAGGAAAGGGTAACGCAAGGCAAGGCACGGTCAGACAAGGCAAGGCTAATGCACGACAACGCAAGCCTAGGCAATGCACGGTAAGGCAAGGAAAGAGTAACGGAAGGCAAGGAATGCAAGGGAAACAAGGCAAGGCAAGAGTAACGGAAGGAACGGCACGGCAAGGGGAAGCAAAGCTAAGGCAAGACAACGCAAGGCTAGGCAATGCACGGCAAGGCAAGGAAAGGGTAACGCAAGGCAAGGCACTGTCAGGCGAGGCAAGGCTAATGCACGACAACGCAAGGCTAGGCAGTGCACGGCTAGGCAAGGAAAGAGTAACGGAAGGATAGGAAGGCAAGGCAAAGCAAGGCAAGGCAAGTGTAACAAACGGCACGGCACGGCAAGGGGAAACAAGGCTAAGGCACGACAACGCAAGCTAGGCAATGCACGGCAAGGCAAGGAAAGGGTAACGTAAGGCAAGGCACGGTGAGGCAATGGCAAGGCTAATGCACAACAACGCACGGCTAGGCAATGGACGGCAAGGCAAGGAAAGGGTAACGCAAGGGAAGTCACGGTCAGGCGAGTCAAGGCTACGGCACGACAACGCAAGGCTAGGCAATGAACGGATGGTAAGCAAAGAGTAACGGAAGGCAAGGAAGGCAAGGGAAAGCAAGGCAAGTCAAGAGTAAGGGAAGGAACGGCACGGCAAGGGGAAACAAGGCTAAGGCACGACAACGCAAGCTGGGCAAAGCACGGCAAGGCAAGGAAAGGGTAACGCAAGGCAAGGCACGGTCAGGCAAGGCAAGGCTAATGCACGACAACGCAAGGCTAGGCAGTACACGGCTAGGCAAGGAACGAGTAACGGAAGGAATGGAAGGCAAGGCAAAGCAAGGCAAGGCAAGTGTAACAAAAGGCACGGCACGGCAAGGGGAAACAAGGCTAAGGCACGACAACGCAAGCTAGGCAATGCACGGCAAGGCAAGGAAAGGGTAACGCAAGGCAAGGCAGGGTCAGGCGAGACAAGGCTAAGGCACGACAACGCAAGGCTAGGCAATGCACGGCAAGGCAAGGAAAGGGTAACGCAAGGGAAGGCACGGTGAGGAAAGGCAAGGCTAATGCACAACAACGCACGTCTTGGCAATGCACGGCAAGGCAAGGAAAGGGTAACGCAAGGGAAGTCACGGTCAGGCGAGGCAAGGCTAAGGCACGACAACGCAAGGCTAGGCAATGCACGGCAAGGCAAGGAAACAGTAACGGAATGTAAGGAATGCAAGGGAAAGCAAGGCAAGGCAAGAGTAACGGAAGGAACGGCACGGCAAGGGGAAACAAGGCTAAGGCACGACAACGCAAGCTAGGCAATGCACGGCAAGGCAAGGAAAGTGTAACGCAAGGCAAGGCACGGTCAGTCGAGGCAAGGCTAATGCACGACAACGCAAGGCTTGGCAGTGCACGGCTAGGGAAGGAAAGCATAACAGAAGGAAAGGAAGGCAAGGCAAAGCAATGCAAGGCAAGTGAAACAAAAGGCACGGCACGGCAAGGAGAAACAAGGGTAAGGCACGACAACGCAAGCTAGGGAATGCACGGCAAGGCAAGGAAAGGGTAACGTAAGGAAAGGCACGGTGAGGCAAGGCAAGGCTAATGCACAACAACGCACGGCTAGGGAATGGACGGCAAGGCAAGGAAAGGGTAACGCAAGGGAAGTCACGGTCAGGCGAGGCAAGGCTACGGCACGACAACGCAAGGCTAGGCAATGCACGGATGGTAAGCAAAGAGTAACGGAAGGCAAGGAAGGCAAGGGAAAGCAAGGCAAGTCAAGAGTAAGGGAAGGAACGGCACGGCAAGATGAAACAAGGCTAAGGCACGACAACGCAAGCTGGGCAAAGCACGGCAAGGCAAGGAAAGGGTAACGCAAGGCAAGGCACGGTCAGGCAAGGCAAGGCTAATGCACGACAACGCAAGGCTAGGCAGTGCACGGCTAGGCAAGGAACGAGTAACGGAAGGAATGGAAGGCAAGGCAAAGCAAGGCAAGGCAAGTGTAACAAAAGGCACGGCACGGCAAGGGGAAACAATGCTAAGGCACGACAACGCAAGCTAGGCAATGCACGGCAAGGCAAGGAAAGGGTAACGCAAGGCAAGGCAGGGTCAGACGAGACAAGGCTAAGGCACGACAACGCAAGGCTAGGCAATGCACGGCAAGGCAAGGAAAGGGTAACGCAAGGAAAGGCACGGTGAGGAAAGGCAAGGCTAATGCACAACAACGCACGTCTAGGCAATGCACGGCAAGGCAAGGAAAGGGTAACGCAAGGGAAGTCACGGTCAGGCGAGGCAAGGCTAAGGCACGACAACGCAAGGCTAGGCAATGCACGGCAAGGCAAGGAAAGAGTAACGGAATGTAAGGAATGCAAGGGAAAGCAAGGCAAGGCAAGAGTAACAGAAGGAACGGCACGGCAAGGGGAAACAAGGCTAAGGCACGACAACGCAAGCTAGGCAATGCACGGCAAGGCAAGGAAAGGGTAACGCAAGGCAAGGCAGGGTCAGGCGAGACAAGGCTAAGGCACGACAACGCAAGGCTAGGCAATGCACGGCAAGGCAAGGAAAGGGTAACGCAAGGAAAGGCACGGTGAGGAAAGGCAAGGCTAATGCACAACAACGCACGTCTAGGCAATGCACGGCAAGGCAAGGAAAGGGTAACGCAAGGGAAGTCACGGTCAGGCGAGGCAAGGCTAAGGCACGACAACGCAAGGCTAGGCAATGCACGGCAAGGCAAGGAAAGAGTAACGGAATGTAAGGAATGCAAGGGAAAGCAAGGCAAGGCAAGAGTAACAGAAGGAACGGCACGGCAAGGGGAAACAAGGCTAAGGCACGACAACGCAAGCTAGGCAATGCACGGCAAGGCAAGGAAAGGGTAACGCAAGGCAAGGCACGGTCAGGAAATGCAAGGCTAATGCACGACAACGGAAGGCTAGGCAATGCACGGCAAGGCAAGGAAAGAGTAACGGAATGTAAGGAATGCAAGGGAAAGCAAGGCAAGGCAAGAGTAACGGAAGGAACGGCACGGCAAGGGGAAACAAGGCTAAGGCACGACAACGCAAGGCTAGGCAAAGCACGGCAAGGCAAGGAAAGGGTAACGCAAGGCAAGGCACGGTGAGGCATGGCAAGGCTAATGCACGACAACGCACGGCTAGGCAAAGCAAGGCAAGGGAAGGAGAGGGTAACGCAAGGCCAGGCACGGTCAGTCGAGGGAAGGCTAATGCACGACAACGCAAGGCTTGGCAGTGCACGGCTAGGCAAGGAAAGCGTAACAGAAGGAAAGGAAGGCAAGGCAAAGCAATGCAAGGCAAGTGAAACAAAAGGCACGGCACGGCAAGGGGAAACAAGGCTAAGGCACGACAACGCAAGCTAGGCAATGCACGGCAAAGCAAGGAAAGTGTAACGCAAGGCAAGGTACGGTCAGTCGAGGCAAGGCTAATGCACGACAACGCAAGGCTTGGAAGTGCACGGCTAGGGAAGGAAAGCGTAACAGAAGGAAAGGAAGGCAAGGCAAAGCAATGCAAGGCAAGTGAAACAAAAGGCATGGCACGGCAAGGGGAAACAAGTGTAAGGCACGACAACGCAAGCTAGGCAATGCACGGCAAGGCAAGGAAAGGGTAACGTAAGGGAAGGCACGGTGAGGCAAGGCAAGGCTAATGCACAACAACGCACGGCTAGGCAATGGACGGCAAGACAAGGAAAGGGTAACGCAAGGGAAGTCACGGTCAGGCGAGGCATGGCTACGGCACGACAACGCAAGGCTAGGCAATGCACGGATGTTAAGCAAAGAGTAACGGAAGGCAAGGAATGCAAGGGAAAGCAAGGCAAGTCAAGAGTAAGGGAAGGAACGGCACGGCAAGGGGAAACAAGGCTAAGGCACGACAACGCAAGCTGGGCAAAGCACGGCAAGGCAAGGAAAGGGTAACGCAAGGCAAGGCACGGTCAGGCAAGGCAAGGCTTATGCACGACAAGGCAAGGCTAGGCAGTGCACGGCTAGGCAAGGAACGAGTAACGGAAGGAATGGAAGGCAAGGCAAAGCAAGGCAAGGCAAGTGTAACAAAAGGCACGGCACGGCAATGGGAAACAAGGCTAAGGCACGACAACGCAAGCTAGGCAATGCACGGCAAAGCAAGGAAAGGGTAACGCAAGGCAAGGCAGGGTCAGGCGAGACAAGGCTAAGGCACGACAACGCAAGGCTAGGCAATGCACGGCAAGGCAAGGAAAGGGTAACGCAAGGCAAGGCACTGTGAGGAAAGGCAAGGCTAATGCACAACAACGCACGTCTAGGCAATGCACGGCAAGGCAAGGAAAGAGTAACGGAATGTAAGGAATGCAAGGGAAAGCAAGGCAAGGCAAGAGTAACGGAAGGAACGGCACGGCAAGGGGAAACAAGGCTAAGGCACGACAACGCAAGGCTAGGCAAAGCACGGCAAGGCAAGGAAAGGGTAACGCAAGGCAAGGCACGGTGAGGCAAGGCAAGGCTAATGCACGACAACGCACGGCTAGGCAAAACAAGGCAAGGGAAGGAGAGGGTAACGCAAGGCAAGGCACGGTCAAGCGAGGCAAGGCTAAGGCACGACAACGGAAGGCTAGGCAATGCACGTAATATAAGCAAAGAGTAACGGAAGGCAAGGAAGGCAAGGGAAAGCAAAGCAAGTTAAGAGTAAGGGAAGGAACGGCACGGCAAGGGGAAACAAGGCTAAGGCACGAAAACGCAAGCTAGGCAAAGCACGGCAAGGCAAGGAAAGGGTAACGCAAGGCAAGGCACGGTCAGGCTAGGCAAGGCTAATGCACGACAACGCAAGGCTAGGCAGTGCACGGCTAGGCAAGGAACGAGTAACGGAAGGAATGAAAGGCAAGGCAAAGCAAGGCAAGGCAAGTGAACGAAAAGGCACGGCACGGCAAGGGGAAACAAGGCTAAGGCACGACAACGCAAGCTAGGCAATGCACGGCAAGGCAAGGAAAGGGTAACGCAAGGCAAGGCAGGGTCAGTCGAGGCAAGGCTAATGCACGACAACGCAAGGCTTGGCAGTGCACGGCTAGGCAAGGAACGAGTAACAGAAGGAAAGGAACGCAAGGCAAAGCAATGCAAGGCAAGTGAAACAAAAGGCACGGCACGGCAAGGGGAAACAAGGGTAAGGCACGACAACGCAAGCTAGGCAATGCACGGCAAGGCAAGGAAAGGGTAACGCAAGGCAAGGCACGGTGAGGCAAGGCAAGGCTAATGCACAACAACGCACGGCTAGGCAATGCACGGCAAGGCAAGGAAAGGGTAACGCAAGTGAAGTCACGGTCAGGCGAGGCAAGGCTAAGGCACGACAACGCAAGGCTAGGCAATGCAGGTAAGGCAAGCAAGGAGTAACGGAAGGGAAGGAAGGCAAGGGAAAGCAAGGCAAGGCAAGGTTAACGGAAGGAACGGCTCGGCAAGGGGAAACAAGGCTAAGGCACGGCTACGGACGGCTAGGCAATGCACGGCCAGGCAAGGAAAGGGTAACGAAAGGCAAGGCACGGTGAGGCAAGTCAAGGCTAAGGCACGAAAACGCAAGGCTAGGCAGTGCACGGAAGGCAAGCAAAGAGTAACGGAAGGCAAGGAAGGCAAGGGAAAGCAAGGCAAGTTAAGGGTAAGGGAGGGAACGGCACTGCAAGGGTTAACAAGGCTAAGGCACGACAAAGCAAGCTAGGCAATGCACGGCAAGGCAAGGAAAGGGTAACGCAAGGCAAGGCACGGTCAGGAAATGCAAGGCTAATGCACGACAACGGAAGGCTAGGCAATGCACGGCAAGGCAAGGAAAGAGTAACGGAATGTAAGGAATGCAAGGGAAAGCAAGGGAAGGCAAGAGTAACGGAAGGAACGGCACGGCAAGGGGAAACAAGGCTAAGGCACCACAACGCAAGGCTAGGCAAAGCACGGCAAGGCAAGGAAAGGGTAACGCAAGGCAAGGCACGGTGAGGCAAGGCAAGGCTAATGCACGACAACGCACGGCTAGGCAAAGCAAGGCAAGGGAAGGAGAGGGTAACGCAAGGCCAGGCACGGTCAGTCGAGGGAAGGCTAATGCACGACAACGCAAGGCTTGGCAGTGCACGGCAGGCAAGGAAAGCGTAACAGAAGGAAAGGAAGGCAAGGCAAAGCAATGCAAGGCAAGTGAAACAAAAGGCACGGCACGGCATGGGGAAACAAGGCTAAGGCACGACAACGCAAGCTAGGCAATGCACGGCAAGGCAAGGAAAGGGTAACGCAAGGCAAAGCACGGTCAGTCAAGGCAAGGCTAATGCACGACATCGCAAGGCTTGGCAGTGCACGGCTAGGCAAGGAAAGCGTAACAGAAGGAAAGGAAGGCAAGGCAAAGCAATGCAAGGCAAGTGAAACAAAAGGCACGGCACGGCAAGGGGAAAAAAGGGTAAGGCACGACAACGCAAGCTAGGCAAAGCACGGCAAGGCAAGGAAAGGGTAACGCAAGGCAAGGCACGGTGAGGCATGGCAAGGCTAATGCACGACAACGCACGGCTAGGCAAAGCAAGGCAAGGGAAGGAGAGGGTAACGCAAGGCAAGGCACGGTCAGTCGAGGCAAGGCTAATGCACGACAACGCAAGGCTTGGCAGTGCACGGCTAGGGAAGGAAAGCGTAGCAGAAGGAAAGGAAGGCAAGGCAAAGCAATGCAAGGCAAGTGAAACAAAAGGCACTTCACGGTAAGGGGAAAAAAGGGTAAGGCACGACAACGCAAGCTCGGCAATGCACGGCAAGGCAAGGAAAGGGTAACGCAAGGCAAGGCACGGTCAGACAAGGCAAGGCTAATGCACGACAACGCAAGCCTAGGCAATGCACGGTAAGGCAAGGAAAGAGTAACGGAAGGCAAGGAATGCAAGGGAAACAAGGCAAGGCAAGAGTAACGGAAGGAACGGCACGGCAAGGGGAATCAAAGCTAAGGCACGACAACGCAAGGCTAGGCAATGCACGGCAAGGCAAGGAAAGGGTAACGCAAGGCAAGGCACTGTCAGGCGAGGCAAGGCTAATGCACGACAACGCAAGGCTAGGCAGTGCACGGCTAGGCAAGGAAAGAGTAACGGAAGGATAGGAAGGCAAGGCAAAGCAAGGCAAGGCAAGTGTAACAAACGGCACGGCACGGCAAGGGGAAACAATGCTAAGGCACGACAACGCAAGCTAGGCAATGCACGGCAAGGCAAGGAAAGGGTAACGCAAGGCAAGGCACGGTCAGTCGAGGCAAGGATAATGCACGACAACGCAAGGCTTGGCAGTGCAAGGCTAGGCAAGGAAAGAGTAACAGAAGGAAAGGAAGGCAAGGCAAAGCAATGCAAGGCAAGTGAAACAAAAGGCACGGCACGGCAAGGACAAACAAGGGTAAGGCACGACAACGCAAGCTAGGCAATGCACGGCAAGGCAAGGAAAGGGTAACGTAAGGCAAGGCACGGTGAGGCAAGGCAAGGCTAATGCACAACAACGCACGGCTAGGCAATGGACGGCAAGGCAAGGAAAGGGTAACGCAAGGGAAGTCACGGTCAGGCGAGTCAAGGCTACGGCACGACAACGCAAGGCTAGGCAATGAACGGATGGTAAGCAAAGAGTAACGGAAGGCAAGGAAGGCAAGGGAAAGCAAGGCAAGTCAAGAGTAAGGGAAGGAACGGCACGGCAAGGGGAAACAAGGCTAAGGCACGACAACGCAAGCTGGGCAAAGCACGGCAAGGCAAGGAAAGGGTAACGCAAGGCAAGGCACGGTCAGGCAAGGCAAGGCTAATGCACGACAACGCAAGGCTAGGCAGTGCACGGCTAGGCAAGGAACGAGTAACGGAAGGAATGGAAGGCAAGGCAAAGCAAGGCAAGTGTAACAAAAGG
This sequence comes from Macrotis lagotis, assembly GCF_037893015.1. Classification (NCBI taxonomy): domain Eukaryota; kingdom Metazoa; phylum Chordata; class Mammalia; order Peramelemorphia; family Peramelidae; genus Macrotis; species Macrotis lagotis. Next base: position 17,402 of record NW_027422171.1, on the reverse strand, counting down.
CACAGCACGGCAAGGGGAAACAAGGCTAAGGCACGACAACGCAAGCTAGGCAATGCACGGCAAGGCAAGGAAAGGGTAACGCAAGGCAAGGCAGGGTCAGGCGAGACAAGGCTAAGTAACGACAACGCAAGGCTAGGCAATGCACGGCAAGGCAAGGAAAGGGTAAGGCAAGGGAAGGCACGGTGAGGAAAGGCAAGGCTAATGCACAACAACGCACGTCTTGGCAATGCACGGCAAGGCAAGGAAAGGGTAACGCAAGGGAAGTCACGGTCAGGCGAGGCAAGGCTAAGGCACGACAACGCAAGGCTAGGCAATGCACGGCAAGGCAAGGAAACAGTAACGGAATGTAAGGAATGCAAGGGAAAGCAAGGCAAGGCAAGAGTAACAGAAGGAACGGCACGGCAAGGGGAAACAAGGCTAAGGCACGACAACGCAAGCTAGGCAATGCACGGCAAGGCAAGGAAAGGGTAACGCAAGGCAAGGCACGGTCAGGAAATGCAAGGCTAATGCACGACAACGGAAGGCTAGGCAATGCACGGCAAGGCAAGGAAAGAGTAACGGAATGTAAGGAATGCAAGGGAAAGCAAGGCAAGGCAAGAGTAACGGAAGGAACGGCACGGCAAGGGGAAACAAGGCTAAGGCACGACAACGCAAGGCTAGACAAAGCACGGCAAGGCAAGGAAAGGGTAACGCAAGGCAAGGCACGGTGAGGCATGGCAAGGCTAATGCACGACAACGCACGGCTAGGCAAAGCAAGGCAAGGCAAGGAAAGGGTAACGCAAGGCAAGTCACGGTCAGTCGAGGCAAGGCTAATGCACGACAACGCAAGGCTTGGCAGTGCAAGGCTAGTCAAGGAAAGAGTAACGGAATGTAAGGAATGCAAGGGAAAGCAAGGCAAGGCAAGAGTAACGGAAGGAACGGCACGGCAAGGGGAAACAAGGCTAAGGAACGACAACGCAAGCTAGGCAATGCACGGCAAGGCAAGGAAAGTGTAACGCAAGGCAAGGCACGGTCAGTCGAGGCAAGGCTAATGCACGACAACGCAAGGCTTGGCAGTGCACGGCTAGGGAAGGAAAGCGTAACAGAAGGAAAGGAAGGCAAGGCAAAGCAATGCAAGGCAAGTGAAACAAAAGGCACGGCACGGCAAGGGGAAACAAGGGTAAGGCACGACAACGCAAGCTAGGCAATGCACGGCAAGGCAAGGAAAGGGTAACGTAAGGGAAGGCACGGTGAGGCAAGGCAAGGCTAATGCACAACAACGCACGGCTAGGCAATGGACGGCAAGGCAAGGAAAGGGTAACGCAAGGGAAGTCACGGTCAGGCGAGGCATGGCTACGGCACGACAACGCAAGGCTAGGCAATGCACGGATGGTAAGCAAAGAGTAACGGAAGGCAAGGAAGGCAAGGGAAAGCAAGGCAAGTCAAGAGTAAGGGAAGGAACGGCACGGCAAGGGGAAACAAGGCTAAGGTACGACAACGCAAGCTGGGCAAAGCACGGCAAGGCAAGGAAAGGGTAACGCAAGGCAAGGCACGGTCAGGCAAGGCAAGGCTAATGCACGACAACGCAAGGCTAGGCAGTGCACGGCTAGGCAAGGAACGAGTAACGGAAGGAATGTAAGGCAAGGCAAAGCAAGGCAAGGCAAGTGTAACAAAAGGCACGGCACGGCAAGGGGAAACAAGGCTAAGGCACGACAACACAAGCTAGGCAATGCACGGCAAGGCAAGGAAAGGGTAACGCAAGGCAAGGCAGGGTCAGGCGAGACAAGGCTAAGGCACGACAACGCAAGGCTAGGCAATGCACGGCAAGTCAAGGAAAGGGTAACGCAAGGCAAGGCACGGTGAGGAAAGGCAAGGCTAATGCACAACAACGCACGTCTAGGCAATGCACGGCAAGGCAAGGAAAGAGTAACGGAATGTAAGGAATGCAAGGGAAAGCAAGGCAAGGCAAGAGTAACGGAAGGAACGGCACGGCAAGGGGAAACAAGGCTAAGGCACGACAACGCAAGGCTAGGCAAAGCACGGCAAAGCAAGGAAAGGGTAACGCAAGGCAAGGCACGGTGAGGCAAGGCAAGGCTAATGCACGACAACGCACGGCTAGGCAAAGCAAGGCAAGGGAAGGAGAGGGTAACGCAAGGCAAGGCACGGTCAAGCGAGGCAAGGCTAAGGCACGATAACGGAAGGCTAGGCAATGCACGTAAGGTAAGCAAAGAGTAACGGAAGGCAAGGAAGGCAAGGGAAAGCAAGGCAAGTTAAGAGTAAGGGAAGGAACGGCACGGCAAGGGGAAACAAGGCTAAGGCACGAAAACGCAAGCTAGGCAAAGCACGGCAAGGTAAGGAAAGGGTAACTCAAGGCAAGGCACGGTCAGGCAAGGCAAGGCTAATGCACGACAACGCACGGCTAGGCAAAGCAAGGCAAGGGAAGGAGAGGGTAACGCAAGGCCAGGCACGGTCAGTCGAGGGAAGGCTAATGCACGACAACGCAAGGCTTGGCAGTGCACGGCTAGGCAAGGAAAGCATAACAGAAGGAAAGGAAGGCAAGGCAAAGCAATGCAAGGCAAGTGAAACAAAAGGCACGGCACGGCAAGGGGAAACAAGGCTAAGGCACGACAACGCAAGCTAGGCAATGCACGGCAAGGCAAGGAAAGGGTAACGCAAGGCAAAGCACGGTCAGTCAAGGCAAGGCTAATGCACGACATCGCAAGGCTTGGCAGTGCACGGCTAGGCAAGGAAAGCGTAACAGAAGGAAAGGAAGGCAAGGCAAAGCAATGCAAGGCAAGTGAAACAAAAGGCACGGCACGGCAAGGGGAAAAAAGGGTAAGGCACGACAACGCAAGCTAGGCAAAGCACGGCAAGGCAAGGAAAGGGTAACGCAAGGCAAGGCACGGTGAGGCATGGCAAGGCTAATGCACGACAACGCACGGCTAGGCAAAGCAAGGCAAGGGAAGGAGAGGGTAACACAAGGCCAGGCACGGTCAGTCGAGGGAAGGCTAATGCACGACAACGCAAGGCTTAGCAGTGCACGGCTAGGCAAGGAAAGCGTAACATAAGGAAAGGAAGGCAAGGCAAAGCAATGCAAGGCAAGTGAAACAAAAGGCACGGCACGGCAAGGGGAAACAAGGCTAAGGCACGACAACGCAAGCTCGGCAATGCACGGCAAGGCAAGGAAAGGGTAACGCAAGGCAAGGCACGGTCAGACAAGGCAAGGCTAATGCACGACAACGCAAGCCTAGGCAATGCACGGTAAGGCAAGGAAAGAGTAACGGAAGGCAAGGAATGCAAGGGAAACAAGGCAAGGCAAGAGTAACGGAAGGAACGGCACGGCAAGGGGAAGCAAAGCTAAGGCAAGACAACGCAAGGCTAGGCAATGCACGGCAAGGCAAGGAAAGGGTAACGCAAGGCAAGGCACTGTCAGGCGAGGCAAGGCTAATGCACGACAACGCAAGGCTAGGCAGTGCACGGCTAGGCAAGGAAAGAGTAACGGAAGGATAGGAAGGCAAGGCAAAGCAAGGCAAGGCAAGTGTAACAAACGGCACGGCACGGCAAGGGGAAACAAGGCTAAGGCACGACAACGCAAGCTAGGCAATGCACGGCAAGGCAAGGAAAGGGTAACGTAAGGCAAGGCACGGTGAGGCAAGGCAAGGCTAATGCACAACAACGCACGGCTAGGCAATGGACGGCAAGGCAAGGAAAGGGTAACGCAAGGGAAGTCACGGTCAGGCGAGTCAAGGCTACGGCACGACAACGCAAGGCTAGGCAATGAACGGATGGTAAGCAAAGAGTAACGGAAGGCAAGGAAGGCAAGGGAAAGCAAGGCAAGTCAAGAGTAAGGGAAGGAACGGCACGGCAAGGGGAAACAAGGCTAAGGCACGACAACGCAAGCTGGGCAAAGCACGGCAAGGCAAGGAAAGGGTAACGCAAGGCAAGGCACGGTCAGGCAAGGCAAGGCTAATGCACGACAACGCAAGGCTAGGCAGTGCACGGCTAGGCAAGGAACGAGTAACGGAAGGAATGGAAGGCAAGGCAAAGCAAGGCAAGGCAAGTGTAACAAAAGGCACGGCACGGCAAGGGGAAACAAGGCTAAGGCACGACAACGCAAGCTAGGCAATGCACGGCAAGGCAAGGAAAGGGTAACGCAAGGCAAGGCAGGGTCAGGCGAGACAAGGCTAAGGACGACAACGCAAGGCTAGGCAATGCACGGCAAGGCAAGGAAAGGGTAACGCAAGGGAAGGCACGGTGAGGAAAGGCAAGGCTAATGCACAACAACGCACGTCTTGGCAATGCACGGCAAGGCAAGGAAAGGGTAACGCAAGGGAAGTCACGGTCAGGCGAGGCAAGGCTAAGGCACGACAACGCAAGGCTAGGCAATGCACGGCAAGGCAAGGAAACAGTAACGGAATGTAAGGAATGCAAGGGAAAGCAAGGCAAGGCAAGAGTAACAGAAGGAACGGCACGGCAAGGGGAAACAAGGCTAAGGCACGACAACGCAAGCTAGGCAATGCACGGCAAGGCAAGGAAAGGGTAACGCAAGGCAAGGCACGGTCAGGAAATGCAAGGCTAATGCACGACAACGGAAGGCTAGGCAATGCACGGCAAGGCAAGGAAAGAGTAACGGAATGTAAGGAATGCAAGGGAAAGCAAGGCAAGGCAAGAGTAACGGAAGGAACGGCACGGCAAGGGGAAACAAGGCTAAGGCACGACAACGCAAGGCTAGGCAAAGCACGGCAAGGCAAGGAAAGGGTAACGCAAGGCAAGGCACGGTGAGGCATGGCAAGGCTAATGCACGACAACGCACGGCTAGGCAAAGCAAGGCAAGGGAAGGAGAGGGTAACGCAAGGCCAGGCACGGTCAGTCGAGGGAAGGCTAATGCACGACAACGCAAGGCTTAGCAGTGCACGGCTAGGCACGGCTAAGGAAAGCGTAACAGAAGGAAAGGAAGGCAAGGCAAAGCAATGCAAGGCAAGTGAAACAAAAGGCACGGCACGGCAAGGAGAAACAAGGGTAAGGCACGACAACGCAAGCTAGGGAATGCACGGCAAGGCAAGGAAAGGGTAACGTAAGGAAAGGCACGGTGAGGCAAGGCAAGGCTAATGCACAACAACGCACGGCTAGGGAATGGACGGCAAGGCAAGGAAAGGGTAACGCAAGGGAAGTCACGGTCAGGCGAGGCAAGGCTACGGCATGACAACGCAAGGCTAGGCAATGCACGGATGGTAAGCAAAGAGTAACGGAAGGCAAGGAAGGCAAGGGAAAGCAAGGCAAGTCAAGAGTAAGGGAAGGAACGGCACGGCAAGATGAAACAAGGCTAAGGCACGACAACGAAAGCTGGGCAAAGCACGGCAAGGCAAGGAAAGGGTAACGCAAGGCAAGGCACGGTCAGGCAAGGCAAGGCTAATGCACGACAACGCAAGGCTAGGCAGTGCACGGCTAGGCAAGGAACGAGTAACGGAAGGAATGGAAGGCAAGGCAAAGCAAGGCAAGGCAAGTGTAACAAAAGGCACGGCACGGCAAGGGGAAACAATGCTAAGGCACGACAACGCAAGCTAGGCAATGCACGGCAAGGCAAGGAAAGGGTAACGCAAGGCAAGGCAGGGTCAGACGAGACAAGGCTAAGGCACGACAACGCAAGGCTAGGCAATGCACGGCAAGGCAAGGAAAGGGTAACGCAAGGAAAGGCACGGTGAGGAAAGGCAAGGCTAATGCACAACAACGCACGTCTAGGCAATGCACGGCAAGGCAAGGAAAGGGTAACGCAAGGGAAGTCACGGTCAGGCGAGGCAAGGCTAAGGCACGACAACGCAAGGCTAGGCAATGCACGGCAAGGCAAGGAAAGAGTAACGGAATGTAAGGAATGCAAGGGAAAGCAAGGCAAGGCAAGAGTAACAGAAGGAACGGCACGGCAAGGGGAAACAAGGCTAAGGCACGACAACGCAAGCTAGGCAATGCACGGCAAGGCAAGGAAAGGGTAACGCAAGGCAAGGCAGGGTCAGGCGAGACAAGGCTAAGGCACGACAACGCAAGGCTAGGCAATGCACGGCAAGGCAAGGAAAGGGTAACGCAAGGAAAGGCACGGTGAGGAAAGGCAAGGCTAATGCACAACAACGCACGTCTAGGCAATGCACGGCAAGGCAAGGAAAGGGTAACGCAAGGGAAGTCACGGTCAGGCGAGGCAAGGCTAAGGCACGACAACGCAAGGCTAGGCAATGCACGGCAAGGCAAGGAAAGAGTAACGGAATGTAAGGAATGCAAGGGAAAGCAAGGCAAGGCAAGAGTAACAGAAGGAACGGCACGGCAAGGGGAAACAAGGCTAAGGCACGACAACGCAAGCTAGGCAATGCACGGCAAGGCAAGGAAAGGGTAACGCAAGGCAAGGCACGGTCAGGAAATGCAAGGCTAATGCACGACAACGGAAGGCTAGGCAATGCACGGCAAGGCAAGGAAAGAGTAACGGAATGTAAGGAATGCAAGGGAAAGCAAGGCAAGGCAAGAGTAACGGAAGGAACGGCACGGCAAGGGGAAACAAGGCTAAGGCACGACAACGCAAGGCTAGGCAAAGCACGGCAAGGCAAGGAAAGGGTAACGCAAGGCAAGGCACGGTGAGGCATGGCAAGGCTAATGCACGACAACGCACGGCTAGGCAAAGCAAGGCAAGGGAAGGAGAGGGTAACGCAAGGCCAGGCACGGTCAGTCGAGGGAAGGCTAATGCACGACAACGCAAGGCTTGGCAGTGCACGGCTAGGCAAGGAAAGCGTAACAGAAGGAAAGGAAGGCAAGGCAAAGCAATGCAAGGCAAGTGAAACAAAAGGCACGGCACGGCAAGGGGAAACAAGGCTAAGGCACGACAACGCAAGCTAGGCAATGCACGGCAAAGCAAGGAAAGTGTAACGCAAGGCAAGGTACGGTCAGTCGAGGCAAGGCTAATGCACGACAACGCAAGGCTTGGAAGTGCACGGCTAGGGAAGGAAAGCGTAACAGAAGGAAAGGAAGGCAAGGCAAAGCAATGCAAGGCAAGTGAAACAAAAGGCATGGCACGGCAAGGGGAAACAAGTGTAAGGCACGACAACGCAAGCTAGGCAATGCACGGCAAGGCAAGGAAAGGGTAACGTAAGGGAAGGCACGGTGAGGCAAGGCAAGGCTAATGCACAACAACGCACGGCTAGGCAATGGACGGCAAGACAAGGAAAGGGTAACGCAAGGGAAGTCACGGTCAGGCGAGGCATGGCTACGGCACGACAACGCAAGGCTAGGCAATGCACGGATGTTAAGCAAAGAGTAACGGAAGGCAAGGAATGCAAGGGAAAGCAAGGCAAGTCAAGAGTAAGGGAAGGAACGGCACGGCAAGGGGAAACAAGGCTAAGGCACGACAACGCAAGCTGGGCAAAGCACGGCAAGGCAAGGAAAGGGTAACGCTAGGCAAGGCACGGTCAGGCAAGGCAAGGCTTATGCACGACAAGGCAAGGCTAGGCAGTGCACGGCTAGGCAAGGAACGAGTAACGGAAGGAATGGAAGGCAAGGCAAAGCAAGGCAAGGCAAGTGTAACAAAAGGCACGGCACGGCAATGGGAAACAAGGCTAAGGCACGACAACGCAAGCTAGGCAATGCACGGCAAAGCAAGGAAAGGGTAACGCAAGGCAAGGCAGGGTCAGGCGAGACAAGGCTAAGGCACGACAACGCAAGGCTAGGCAATGCACGGCAAGGCAAGGAAAGGGTAACGCAAGGCAAGGCACGGTGAGGAAAGGCAAGGCTAATGCACAACAACGCACGTCTAGGCAATGCACGGCAAGGCAAGGAAAGAGTAACGGAATGTAAGGAATGCAAGGGAAAGCAAGGCAAGGCAAGAGTAACGGAAGGAACGGCACGGCAAGGGGAAACAAGGCTAAGGCACGACAACGCAAGGCTAGGCAAAGCACGGCAAGGCAAGGAAAGGGTAACGCAAGGCAAGGCACGGTGAGGCAAGGCAAGGCTAATGCACGACAACGCACGGCTAGGCAAAACAAGGCAAGGGACGGAGAGGGTAACGCAAGGCAAGGCACGGTCAAGCGAGGCAAGGCTAAGGCACGACAACGGAAGGCTAGGCAATGCACGTAATATAAGCAAAGAGTAACGGAAGGCAAGGAAGGCAAGGGAAAGCAAAGCAAGTTAAGAGTAAGGGAAGGAACGGCACGGCAAGGGGAAACAAGGCTAAGGCACGAAAACGCAAGCTAGGCAAAGCACGGCAAGGCAAGGAAAGGGTAACGCAAGGCAAGGCAGGGTCAGGCTAGGCAAGGCTAATGCACGACAACGCAAGGCTAGGCAGTGCACGGCTAGGCAAGGAACGAGTAACGGAAGGAATGAAAGGCAAGGCAAAGCAAGGCAAGGCAAGTGAACCAAAAGGCACGGCACGGCAAGGGGAAACAAGGCTAAGGCACGACAACGCAAGCTAGGCAATGCACGGCAAGGCAAGGAAAGGGTAACGCAAGGCAAGGCAGGGTCAGTCGAGGCAAGGCTAATGCACGACAACGCAAGGCTTGGCAGTGCACGGCTAGGCAAGGAACGAGTAACAGAAGGAAAGGAACGCAAGGCAAAGCAATGCAAGGCAAGTGAAACAAAAGGCACGGCACGGCAAGGGGAAACAAGGGTAAGGCACGACAACGCAAGCTAGGCAATGCACGGCAAGGCAAGGAAAGGGTAACGCAAGGCAAGGCACGGTGAGGCAAGGCAAGGCTAATGCACAACAACGCACGGCTAGGCAATGCACGGCAAGGCAAGGAAAGGGTAACGCAAGTGAAGTCACGGTCAGGCGAGGCAAGGCTAAGGCACGACAACGCAAGGCTAGGCAATGCAGGTAAGGCAAGCAAGGAGTAACGGAAGGGAAGGAAGGCAAGGGAAAGCAAGGCAAGGCAAGGTTAACGGAAGGAACGGCTCGGCAAGGGGAAACAAGGCTAAGGCACGGCTACGGACGGCTAGGCAATGCACGGCCAGGCAAGGAAAGGGTAACGAAAGGCAAGGCACGGTGAGGCAAGTCAAGGCTAAGGCACGAAAACGCAAGGCTAGGCAGTGCACGGAAGGCAAGCAAAGAGTAACGGAAGGCAAGGAAGGCAAGGGAAAGCAAGGCAAGTTAAGGGTAAGGGAGGGAACGGCACTGCAAGGGTTAACAAGGCTAAGGCACGACAACGCAAGCTAGGCAATGCACGGCAAGGCAAGGAAAGGGTAACGCAAGGCAAGGCACGGTCAGGAAATGCAAGGCTAATGCACGACAACGGAAGGCTAGGCAATGCACGGCAAGGCAAGGAAAGAGTAACGGAATGTAAGGAATGCAAGGGAAAGCAAGGGAAGGCAAGAGTAACGGAAGGAACGGCACGGCAAGAGGAAACAAGGCTAAGGCACCACAACGCAAGGCTAGGCAAAGCACGGCAAGGCAAGGAAAGGGTAACGCAAGGCAAGGCACGGTGAGGCAAGGCAAGGCTAATGCACGACAACGCACGGCTAGGCAAAGCAAGGCAAGGGAAGGAGAGGGTAACGCAAGGCCAGGCACGGTCAGTCGAGGGAAGGCTAATGCACGACAACGCAAGGCTTGGCAGTGCACGGCTAGGCAAGGAAAGCGTAACAGAAGGAAAGGAAGGCAAGGCAAAGCAATGCAAGGCAAGTGAAACAAAAGGCACGGCACGGCAAGGGGAAACAAGGCTAAGGCACGACAACGCAAGCTAGGCAATGCACGGCAAGGCAAGGAAAGGGTAACGCAAGGCAAAGCACGGTCAGTCAAGGCAAGGCTAATGCACGACATCGCAAGGCTTGGCAGTGCACGGCTAGGCAAGGAAAGCGTAACAGAAGGAAAGGAAGGCAAGGCAAAGCAATGCAAGGCAAGTGAAACAAAAGGCACGGCACGGCAAGGGGAAAAAAGGGTAAGGCACGACAACGCAAGCTAGGCAAAGCACGGCAAGGCAAGGAAAGGGTAACGCAAGGCAAGGCACGGTGAGGCATGGCAAGGCTAATGCACGACAACGCACGGCTAGGCAAAGCAAGGCAAGGGAAGGAGAGGGTAACGCAAGGCAAGGCACGGTCAGTCGAGGCAAGGCTAATGCACGACAACGCAAGGCTTGGCAGTGCACGGCTAGGGAAGGAAAGCGTAGCAGAAGGAAAGGAAGGCAAGGCAAAGCAATGCAAGGCAAGTGAAACAAAAGGCACGGCACGGTAAGGGGAAAAAAGGGTAAGGCACGACAACGCAAGCTAGGCAATGCACGGCAAGGCAAGGAAAGGGTAACGCAAGGCAAGGCACGGTCAGGCAAGGCAAGGCTAATGCACGACAACGCAAGCCTAGGCAATGCACGGTAAGGCAAGGAAAGAGTAACGGAAGGCAAGGAATGCAAGGGAAACAAGGCAAGGCAAGAGTAACGGAAGGAACGGCACGGCAAGGGGAAGCAAAGCTAAGGCACGACAACGCAAGGCTAGGCAATGCACGGCAAGGCAAGGAAAGGGTAACGCAAGGCAAGGCACTGTCAGGCGAGGCAAGGCTAATGCACGACAACGCAAGGCTAGGCAGTGCACGGCTAGGCAAGGAAAGAGTAACGGAAGGATAGGAAGGCAAGGCAAAGCAAGGCAAGGCAAGTGTAACAAACGGCACGGCACGGCAAGGGGAAACAAGGCTAAGGCACGACAACGCAAGCTAGGCAATGCACGGCAAGGCAAGGAAAGGGTAACGCAAGGCAAGGCACGGTCAGTCGAGGCAAGGATAATGCACGACAACGCAAGGCTTGGCAGTGCAAGGCTAGGCAAGGAAAGAGTAACAGAAGGAAAGGAAGGCAAGGCAAAGCAATGCAAGGCAAGTGAAACAAAAGGCACGGCACGGCAAGGACAAACAAGGGTAAGGCACGACAACGCAAGCTAGGCAATGCACGGCAAGGCAAGGAAAGGGTAACGTAAGGCAAGGCACGGTGAGGCAAGGCAAGGCTAATGCACAACAACGCACGGCTAGGCAATGGACGGCAAGGCAAGGAAAGGGTAACGCAAGGGAAGTCACGGTCAGGCGAGTCAAGGCTACGGCACGACAACGCAAGGCTAGGCAATGAACGGATGGTAAGCAAAGAGTAACGGAAGGCAAGGAAGGCAAGGGAAAGCAAGGCAAGTCAAGAGTAAGTGAAGGAACGGCACGGCAAGGGGAAACAAGGCTAAGGCACGACAACGCAAGCTGGGCAAAGCACGGCAAGGCAAGGAAAGGGTAACGCAAGGCAAGGCACGGTCAGGCAAGGCAAGGCTAATGCACGACAACGCAAGGCTAGGCAGTGCACGGCTAGGCAAGGAACGAGTAACGGAAGGAATGGAAGGCAAGGCAAAGCAAGGCAAGGCAAGTGTAACAAAAGGCACGGCACGGCAAGGGGAAACAAGGCTAAGGCACGACAACGCAAGCTAGGCAATGCACGGCAAGGCAAGGAAAGGGTAACGCAAGGCAAGGCAGGGTCAGGCGAGACAAGGCTAAGTAACGACAACGCAAGGCTAGGCAATGCACGCAAGGCAAGGAAAGGGTAAGGCAAGGGAAGGCACGGTGAGGAAAGGCAAGGCTAATGACAACAACGCACGTCTTGGCAATGCACGGCAAGGCAAGGAAAGGGTAACGCAAGGGAAGTCACGGTCAGGCGAGGCAAGGCTAAGGCACGACAACGCAAGGCTAGGCAATGCACGGCAAGGCAAGGAAACAGTAACGGAATGTAAGGAATGCAAGGGAAAGCAAGGCAAGGCAAGAGTAACAGAAGGAACGGCACGGCAAGGGGAAACAAGGCTAAGGCACGACAACGCAAGCTAGGCAATGCACGGCAAGGCAAGGAAAGGGTAACGCAAGGCAAGGCACGGTCAGGAAATGCAAGGCTAATGCACGACAACGGAAGGCTAGGCAATGCACGGCAAGGCAAGGAAAGAGTAACGGAATGTAAGGAATGCAAGGGAAAGCAAGGCAAGGCAAGAGTAACGGAAGGAACGGCACGGCAAGGGGAAACAAGGCTAAGGCACGACAACGCAAGGCTAGGCAAAGCACGGCAAGGCAAGGAAAGGGTAACGCAAGGCAAGGCACGGTGAGGCATGGCAAGGCTAATGCACGACAACGCACGGCTAGGCAAAGCAAGGCAAGGCAAGGAAAGGGTAACGCAAGGCAAGGCACGGTCAGTCGAGGCAAGGCTAATGCACGACAACGCAAGGCTTGGCAGTGCAAGGCTAGTCAAGGAAAGAGTAACGGAATGTAAGGAATGCAAGGGAAAGCAAGGCAAGGCAAGAGTAACGGAAGGAACGGCACGGCAAGGGGAAACAAGGCTAAGGCACGACAACGCAAGCTAGGCAATGCACGGCAAGGCCAGGAAAGTGTAACGCAAGGCAAGGCACGGTCAGTCGAGGCAAGGCTAATGCACGACAACGCAAGGCTTGGCAGTGCACGGCTAGGGAAGGAAAGCGTAACAGAAGGAAAGGAAGGCAAGGCAAAGCAATGCAAGGCAAGTGAAACAAAAGGCACGGCACGGCAAGGGGAAACAAGGGTAAGGCACGACAACGCAAGCTAGGCAATGCACGGCAAGGCAAGGAAAGGGTAACGTAAGGGAAGGCACGGTGAGGCAAGGCAAGGCTAATGCACAACAACGCACGGCTAGGCAATGGACGGCAAGGCAAGGAAAGGGTAACGCAAGGGAAGTCACGGTCAGGCGAGGCATGGCTACGGCACGACAACGCAAGGCTAGGCAATGCACGGATGGTAAGCAAAGAGTAACGGAAGGCAAGGAAGGCAAGGGAAAACAAGGCAAGTCAAGAGTAAGGGAAGGAACGGCACGGCAAGGGGAAACAAGGCTAAGGTACGACAACGCAAGCTGGGCAAAGCACGGCAAGGCAAGGAAAGGGTAACGCAAGGCAAGGCACGGTCAGGCAAGGCAAGGCTAATGCACGACAACGCAAGGCTAGGCAGTGCACGGCTAGGCAAGGAACGAGTAACGGAAGGAATGGAAGGCAAGGCAAAGCAAGGCAAGGCAAGTGTAACAAAAGGCACGGCACGGCAAGGGGAAACAAGGCTAAGGCACGACAACACAAGCTAGGCAATGCACGGCAAGGCAAGGAAAGGGTAACGCAAGGCAAGGCAGGGTCAGGCGAGACAAGGCTAAGGCACGACAACGCAAGGCTAGGCAATGCACGGCAAGTCAAGGAAAGGGTAACGCAAGGCAAGGCACGGTGAGGAAAGGCAAGGCTAATGCACAACAACGCACGTCTAGGCAATGCACGGCAAGGCAAGGAAAGAGTAACGGAATGTAAGGAATGCAAGGGAAAGCAAGGCAAGGCAAGAGTAACGGAAGGAACGGCACGGCAAGGGGAAACAAGGCTAAGGCACGACAACGCAAGGCTAGGCAAAGCACGGCAAAGCAAGGAAAGGGTAACGCAAGGCAAGGCACGGTGAGGCAAGGCAAGGCTAATGCACGACAACGCACGGCTAGGCAAAGCAAGGCAAGGGAAGGAGAGGGTAACGCAAGGCAAGGCACGGTCAAGCGAGGCAAGGCTAAGGCACGATAACGGAAGGCTAGGCAATGCACGTAAGGTAAGCAAAGAGTAACGGAAGGCAAGGAAGGCAAGGGAAAGCAAGGCAAGTTAAGAGTAAGGGAAGGAATGGCACGGCAAGGGGAAACAAGGCTAAGGCACGAAAACGCAAGCTAGGCAAAGCACGGCAAGGTAAGGAAAGGGTAACTCAAGGCAAGGCACGGTGAGGCAAGGCAAGGCTAATGCACGACAACGCACGGCTAGGCAAAGCAAGGCAAGGGAAGGAGAGGGTAACGCAAGGCCAGGCACGGTCAGTCGAGGGAAGGCTAATGCACGACAACGCAAGGCTTGGCAGTGCACGGCTAGGCAAGGAAAGCGTAACAGAAGGAAAGGAAGGCAAGGCAAAGCAATGCAAGGCAAGTGAAACAAAAGGCACGGCACGGCAAGGGGAAACAAGGCTAAGGCACGACAACGCAAGCTAGGCAATGCACGGCAAGGCAAGGAAAGGGTAACGCAAGGCAAAGCACGGTCAGTCAAGGCAAGGCTAATGCACGACATCGCAAGGCTTGGCAGTGCACGGCTAGGCAAGGAAAGCGTAACAGAAGGAAAGGAAGGCAAGGCAAAGCAATGCAAGGCAAGTGAAACAAAAGGCACGGCACGGCAAGGGGAAAAAAGGGTAAGGCACGACAACGCAAGCTAGGCAAAGCACGGCAAGGCAAGGAAAGGGTAACGCAAGGCAAGGCACGGTGAGGCATGGCAAGGCTAATGCACGACAACGCACGGCTAGGCAAAGCAAGGCAAGGGAAGGAGAGGGTAACACAAGGCCAGGCACGGTCAGTCGAGGGAAGGCTAATGCACGACAACGCAAGGCTTAGCAGTGCACGGCTAGGCAAGGAAAGCGTAACATAAGGAAAGGAAGGCAAGGCAAAGCAATGCAAGGCAAGTGAAACAAAAGGCACGGCACGGCAAGGGGAAACAAGGCTAAGGCACGACAACGCAAGCTAGGCAATGCACGGCAAGGCAAGGAAAGGGTAACGCAAGGGAAGGCACGGTGAGGAAAGGCAAGGCTAATGAACAACAACGCACGTCTAGGAAATGCACGGCAAGGCAAGGAAAGGGTAACGCAAGGGAAGTCACGGACAGGCGAGGCAAGGCTAAGGCACGACAACGCAAGGCTACGCAATGCATGGCAAGGCAAGGAAAGAGTAACGGAATGTAAGGAATGCAAGGGAAAGCAAGGCAAGGCAAGAGTAACAGATGGAACGGCACGGCAAGGGGAAACAAGGCGAAGGCACGACAACGCAAGCTAGGCAATGCACGGCAAGGCAAGGAAAGGGTAACGCAAGGCAAGGCACGGTCAGGAAATGCAAGGCTAATGCACGACAACGGAAGGCTAGGCAATGCACGGCAAGGCAAGGAAAGAGTAACGGAATGTAAGGAATGCAAGGGAAAGCAAGGCAAGGCAAGAGTAACTGAAGGAACGGCACGGCAAGGGGAAACAAGGCTAAGGCACGACAACGCAAGGATAGGCAAAGCACGGCAAGGCAAGGAAAGGGAAACGCAAGGCAAGGCACGGTGAGGCATGGCAAGGCTAATGCACGACAACGCACGGCTAGGCAAAGCAAGGCAAGGGAAGGAGAGGGTAACGCAAGGCCAGGCACGGTCAGTCGAGGGAAGGCTAATGCACGACAACGCAAGGCTTAGCAGTGCACGGCTAGGCAAGGAAAGCGTAACAGAAGGAAAGGAAGGCAAGGCAAAGCAATGCAAGTCAAGTGAAACAAAAGGCACGGCACGGCAAGGGGAAACAAGGCTAAGGCACGACAACGCAAGCTAGGCAATGCACGGCAAGGCAAGGAAAGTGTAACGCAAGGCAAGGCATGGTCAGTCGAGGCAAGGCTAATGCACGACAACGCAAGGCTTGGCAGTGCACTGCTAGGGAAGGAAAGCGTAACAGAAGGAAAGGAAGGCAAGGCAAAACAATGCAAGGCAAGTGAAACAAAAGGCACGGCACGGTAAGGGGAAAAAAGGGTAAGGCACGACAACGCAAGCTAGGCAATGCACGGCAAGGCAAGGAAAGGGTAACGCAAGGCAAGGCACGGTCAGACAAGGCAAGGCTAATGCACGACAACGGAAGTCTAGGCAATGCACGGTAAGGCAAGGAAAGAGGAACGGAAGGCAAGGAATGCAAGGGAAACAAGGCAAGGCAAGAGTAACGGAAGGAACGGCACGGCAAAGGGAAGCAAGGCTAAGGCACGACAACGCAAGGCTAGGCAATGCACGGCAAGGCAAGGAAAGGGTAACGCAAGGCAAGGCACGGTGAGGCAAGGCAAGGCTAAGGCACGAAAACGGAAGGCTAGGCAATGCACGGAAGGCAAGCAAAGAGTAACGGAAGGCAAGGAAGGCAAGGGAAAGCAAGGCATGGCAAGGGTCACGGAAGGAACGGCACGAATAGGGGAAACAAGGCTAAGGCACGGCAACGCACGGCTAGGCAATGCAGGGCCAGGCAATGAAAGGGTAACGCAAGGCAAGGCTCTGTCAGGCGAGGCAAGGCTAAGGCACGACAACGCAAGGCTAGGCAATGCACGGAAGGTAAGCAAAGAGTAACGGAAGGCAAGGAAGGCAAGGGAAAGCAAGGCAAGTTAAGGGTAAGGGAAGGAACGGCACGGCAAGGGGAAACAAGGCTAAGGCACGACAACGCAAGCTAGGCAATGCACGGCAAGGCAAGGAAAGGGTAACGCAAGGCAAGGCACGATCAGGCGAGGCCAGGCTAATGCACGACAACGCAAGGCTAGGCAGTGTACGGCTAGGCAAGGAAAGAGCAACAGAAGGATTGGAAGGCAAGGCAAAGCAAGGCAAGGCAAGTGTAACAAAAGGCACGGCACGGCAAGGGGAAACAAGGCTAAGGCACGACAACGCAAGCTAGGCAATGCACGGCAAGGCAAGGAAAAAGTAACGCAAGGCAAGGCACGGTCAGTCGAGGCAAGGCTAATGCACGACAACGCACGGCTTGGCAGTGCAAGGCTAGGCAAGGAAAGAGTAACAGAAGGAAAGGAAGGCAAGGCAAAGCAATGCAAGGCAAGTGAAACAAAAGGCACGGCACGGCAAGGGGAAACAAGGCTAAGGCACGACAACGCAAGCTAGGCAATGCACGGCAAGGCAAGGAAAGGGTAACGCAAGGCAAGGCACGGTCAGTCGAGGCAAGGCTAATGCACGACAACGCAAGCCTTGGCAGTGCAAGGCTAGGCAAGGAAAGAGTAACAGAAGGAAAGGAAGGCAAGGCAAAGCAATGCAAGGCACGTGAAACAAAAGGCACGGCACGGCAAGGACAAAAGAGGGTAAGGCACGACAACGCAAGCTAGGCAATGCACGGCAAGGCAAGGAAAGGGTAACGTAAGGCAAGGCACGGTGAGGCAAGGCAAGGCTAATGCACAACAACGCACGGCTAGTCAATGGAAGGCAAGGCAAGGAAAGGGTAACGCAAGGGAAGTCACGGTCAGGCGAGTCAAGGCTACGGCACGACAACGCAAGGCTAGGCAATGAACGGATGGTAAGCAAAGAGTAACGGAAGGCAAGGAAGGCAAGGGAAAGCAAGGCAAGTCAAGAGTAAGGGAAGGAACGGCACGGCAAGGGGAAACAAGGCTAAGGCACGACAACGCAAGCTGGGCAAAGCACGGCAAGGCAAGGAAAGGGTAACGCAAGGCAAGGCACGGTCAGGCAAGGCAAGGCTAATGCACGACAACGCAAGGCTAGGCAGTGCACGGCTAGGCAAGGAACGAGTAACGGAAGGAATGGAAGGCAAGGCAAAGCAAGGCAAGGCAAGTGTAACAAAAGGCACGGCACGGCAAGGGGAAACAAGGCTAAGGCACGACAACGCAAGCTAGGCAATGCACGGCAAGGCAAGGAAAGGGTAACGCAAGGCAAGGCAGGGTCAG